>NW_027316523.1:75000-225000 GCF_026437365.1 Eucyclogobius newberryi | reverse complement strand
CAATGTTAATCATATAAAAATATAAACTCTTAGATATACATACTTTGCAATATTTGATGACTGACACGCTCCAAATATGTTTGATGGAATAGAACAAGCTTTAAATGCAGTTGTACTAATTGTACTAATGAGATGAACCTCCTTCATGTTTCTGCTCTTTGCAGGAAAGTAAATGTGTATTCTTCATACTAGTGCCAGCAGAGGACAGAAGACAGAAGACAGAGGACAGAGGACAGAAGACAGAAGACAGAGGACAGAGGACAGAAGACAGAGGACAGAGGACAGAAGACAGAAGACAGAGGACAGAAGACAGAAGACAGAAGACAGAAGACAGAGGACAGAAGACAGAGGACAGAAGACAGAAGACAGAGGACAGAAGACAGAGGACAGAAGACAGAAGACAGAAGACAGAAGACAGAGGACAGAAGACAGAGGACAGAGGACAGAAGGCAGAAGACAGAGGACAGAGGACAGAAGACAGAAGACAGAGGACAGAGGACAGAAGACAGAGGACAGAGGACAGAAGACAGAAGACAGAGGACAGAAGACAGAAGACAGAAGACAGAAGACAGAGGACAGAAGACAGAGGACAGAGGACAGAAGACAGAGGACAGAAGACAGAGGACAGAAGACAGAAGACAGAAGACAGAAGACAGAGGACAGAAGACAGAGGACAGAAGACAGAGGACAGAAGACAGAAGACAGAAGACAGAGGACAGAGGACAGAGGACAGAGGACAGAAGACAGAAGACAGAGGACAGAAGACAGAAGACAGAGGACAGAGGACAGAAGACAGAGGACAGAAGACAGAAGACAGAGGACAGAGGACAGAAGACAGAGGACAGAAGACAGAGGACAGAGGACAGAAGACAGAAGACAGAGGACAGAGGACAGAGGACAGAAGACAGAGGACAGAGGACAGAAGACAGAGGACAGAAGACAGAAGACAGAGGACAGAAGACAGAGGACAGAAGACAGAGGACAGAAGACAGAGGACAGAAGACAGAAGACAGAAGACAGAAGACAGAAGACAGAGGACAGAAGACAGAGGACAGAAGACAGAGGACAGAAGACAGAAGACAGAGGACAGAGGACAGAGGACAGAAGACAGAAGACAGAGGACAGAAGACAGAAGACAGAGGACAGAGGACAGAAGACAGAGGACAGAAGACAGAAGACAGAGGACAGAGGACAGAAGACAGAGGACAGAAGACAGAGGACAGAGGACAGAAGACAGAAGACAGAGGACAGAGGACAGAAGACAGAGGACAGAGGACAGAAGACAGAGGACAGAAGACAGAAGACAGAGGACAGAAGACAGAGGACAGAAGACAGAGGACAGAAGACAGAGGACAGAGGACAGAGGACAGAGGACAGAGGACAGAAGACAGAGGACAGAAGACAGAGGACAGAAGACAGAGGACAGAAGACAGAGGACAGAAGACAGAAGACAGAGGACAGAAGACAGAGGACAGAAGACAGAGGACAGAGGACAGAGGACAGAAGGCAGAAGACAGAGGACAGAGGACAGAAGACAGAAGACAGAGGACAGAGGACAGAAGGCAGAGGACAGAGGACAGAAGACAGAGGACAGAGGACAGAAGACAGAAGACAGAGGACAGAAGACAGAGGACAGAGGACAGAGGACAGAGGACAGAAGACAGAAGACAGAGGACAGAGGACAGAGGACAGAGGACAGAGGACAGAGGACAGAAGACAGAAGACAGAAGACAGAGGACAGAGGACAGAGGACAGAGGACAGAGGACAGAGGACAGAAGACAGAAGACAGAGGACAGAGGACAGAGGACAGAAGACAGAAGACAGAAGACAGAGGACAGAGGACAGAGGACAGAAGACAGAAGACAGAAGACAGAAGACAGAGGACAGAGGACAGAGGACAGAAGACAGAAGACAGAGGACAGAGGACAGAGGACAGAAGACAGAAGACAGAAGACAGAGGACAGAGGACAGAAGACAGAGGACAGAAGACAGAGGACAGAAGGCAGAAGGCAGAGGACAGAAGACAGAGGACAGAAGGCAGAAGGCAGAAGGCAGAGGACAGAAGGCAGAAGGCAGAGGACAGAGGACAGAGGACAGAGGACAGAGGACAGAAGACAGAGGACAGAAGACAGAGGACAGAAGACAGAGGACAGAAGACAGAGGACAGAGGACAGAAGACAGAGGACAGAGGACAGAAGACAGAAGACAGAAGACAGAGGACAGAGGACAGAGGACAGAGGACAGAGGACAGAGGACAGAAGACAGAGGACAGAGGACAGAGGACAGAAGACAGAAGACAGAAGACAGAGGACAGAAGACAGAAGACAGAGGACAGAGGACAGAGGACAGAAGACAGAGGACAGAGGACAGAGGACAGAAGACAGAAGACAGAGGACAGAAGGCAGAAGACAGAAGACAGAGGACAGAGGACAGAAGACAGAAGACAGAGGACAGAGGACAGAGGACAGAGGACAGAAGACAGAAGACAGAAGACAGAAGACAGAGGACAGAAGACAGAAGACAGAGGACAGAGGACAGAGGACAGAGGACAGAGGACAGAAGACAGAAGACAGAAGACAGAGGACAGAGGACAGAAGACAGAAGACAGAGGACAGAGGACAGAAGACAGAGGACAGAGGACAGAAGACAGAGGACAGAGGACAGAGGACAGAAGACAGAAGACAGAAGACAGAGGACAGAAGACAGAAGACAGAGGACAGAGGACAGAGGACAGAAGACAGAAGACAGAAGACAGAGGACAGAGGACAGAGGACAGAGGACAGAAGACAGAGGACAGAAGAGAGGGACAAATGCTGGGACAAATATCTGGGACAAGTGCTTGAATGATTGATTCCAGTGGTACTTTTGCTGTTTGTAAAGACAAAACTGCAGCTCCACAAATGCATCACTTGATTAGACATAATGTGCCCCTTTATTTCACAATGTTGTAGCGGCTCCTGTGAACATACTTCCTTGTGTACATAGCGAGACCAAGTTTATTTTTTACCTTATTTTATTAGTACATTTTTAATTTATGTTTGCCATATTTGACTCTATAGACGTTGCTATTATTATTATTTTATTATTCATTATTTGATGTTGCACCAGAAGTTCCTATGTTTAATGACAATAAACCAATTCTGATCTGATTCTGTGCATGTCCCCCCAGTTTGTGAACCACTAAACCAATATGTTTATGTGCTATTGTATTGTCCTTTTGCAGCAGTAGATGGTTTGGTATCTCAGGTATAACATGAATTATATAACACCGCTTTTGGTAATGCTTCTTGTTTTATATATTTGATTTAATTATTTTCAAGTCATTGTACCATTACAGGTCAATTCAAATATGACCAAAAATATGATCAAAGAATACAAAACCATGGTATACACATAATGGAAGAAAAGTGTGGTTTTATGCTGTATGAAATATGCACTATGCAGTGAGCTGATATAAGACTCTCACATGTTTGTGTATCTGCTTCTCCTCCAGGATTACACGCTGACCATGTACTTCCAGCAGTACTGGAGAGATAAGCGGCTGGCGTATGCGGGCATCCCTTTGAACCTAACCCTGGATAACAGAGTGGCCGACCAGCTCTGGGTCCCGGACACGTACTTCCTCAACGATAAGAAGTCCTTCGTTCACGGAGTAACTGTGAAAAACCGTATGATCCGCCTGCACCCGGACGGGACGGTCCTGTACGGGCTCCGGTGAGGACGCTTAAGCACTCTCTTCTCAAACAGGAAATAAGAAAAAGATCAATGCTGAAGTACAAACTGTCAAGTTAAGGTTAGTTTCTTTGGACAGTGCAAGTCTAAAGTTGCATTTCCTCAATGTGATGACAAAACTGGACTAAAACCAGAGAATAGTCAACGCTTGACTGCAGCACACTTTAAAGGGGCTCCATTCCTTACCTCCAATGTTCCACTATAATATTAAGTGTATCCATCTCATGGAGAAATGCAGGTGATGCCCCCAGGTCAAGTTACAGGCCAGATCTGTGGAGAGGCGACCTCGCTCACACTTAGAATACATATTTTTCAACACATTTCACAGCAATATAAATACATGTAATGTAACAAAAGCAACCTAGTTCACTTTAATGCCATGTCAACATCTCCATGGAGACAAACAGGTGGCGGACCCCATCAAAACATTTGCGTTGTGCATCTTAACAGTTATTAGTGTGACCAGTTCATGATATTTATGGTTCTTTATTCTGTTTCAAAAAAGCAACACGTTAAACCAACAGGGCTGGAAAAGTCTCATTTCAAATCCTGAGAAAGTTGGTGGTGACTGCGAGTAATAATGAATGTCATTGTATGATTCGAAGAGTAACATGATGTTTTTGTGGTGCAGCATCACCACGACAGCAGCGTGTATGATGGACCTGCGGAGATACCCACTGGACGAACAGAACTGCACTCTGGAAATTGAGAGTTGTAAGTTTAACACTTGAATTCCTTCACAATTCTATTATTGGTACAGTTTAAACATTTGAATATGTAGATGTACTAATACTTTTCAACATGCATAGTTATACGGTACATGAAGTTAGTTATTTTAGGATACAATATTCCAATTGAACCCCCACCTTGAAACGTATATCATATTGCACATATTCTTTCATTAGTTCAATATGGAAAGTGACAGTCATAAAAAACTTCTCACACTTCTCACTGGCTGCTGAACCGCTGTAGGATTTATGAAGCTGTCGGGACAGATGAGATTGCTTGCCGTTAGAAGCCACTGTCTCTGTTGGGAACAGACACTGACCCCCTCAGAAGCCGTAATGGTCAGCGCTCCTTCATCAGGGCGTGGCTCTCAGAGCGCTCCCGCCATAAAAGCATCAGCGCTTATGGATCCACGTGGTCACAGTCTGGATACAGACACATGATTTACACCCCAAGCAATCAGCACTTAACAATGATTGATGGGGCTTACTGTAAGTCAGATGCAGCTATTGACCAACCAGAAGCAAATAAAATACTGTTTATGAAAAGAAAAATGAATATATTGGTTGCGTTCATATTCTAGAGGGCTTTGATGTTCCACGCGCTGATGGGAGTTTTCAGTATCCCATAATGAAAACTATCTTATGGAAGCCATTTTCATGACATTCACAAGATAGAACACATTTGAACGCATGGATTTTCATAATTAGTATCAAAAAGTAAAATTCATTCAAAAAGGAACATTTCATTAGTGAGTAAATGAGAAGAACTTGAAAGAAATCGATCAATCTAAAGGAGCTTTCACTATTAAATATAAACAAGACTTTTAATAATTGACATTTTACTGACAGACGATCGGTTCTGGACCTCTGCATACAAAAATATAAAATTATTGATATTTTGACATCAATTGAATCCATTGAAATCCGATTAATACTGGGCAATACTTTGAACCATGTTATAATTGTTGTAAATAGACATTTTTTCTCGGAAAATCGTTACCGTGAACTTTAGTTGTCCATATACAGTATATGGCAGGCGTAAAGGGGCAGGCGTAAAGGGGCAGGCGTAAAGGGGCAGGCGTAAAGGGGCAGGCGTAAAGGGGCAGGCGTAAAGGGGCAGGCGTAAAGGAGCAGGCGTAAAGGGGCAGGCGTAAAGGGGCAGGCGTAAAGGGGCAGGCGTAAAGGGGCAGGCGTAAAGGGGCAGGCGTAAAGGGGCAGGCGTAAAGGGGCAGGCGTAAAGGGGCAGGCGTAAAGGGGCAGGCGTAAAGGAGCAGGCGTAAAGGGGCAGGCGTAAAGGGGCAGGCGTAAAGGGGCAGGCGTAAAGGGGCAGGCGTAAAGGGGCAGGCGTAAAGGGGCAGGCGTAAAGGGGCAGGCGTAAAGGGGCAGGCGTAAAGGGGCAGGCGTAAAGGGGCAGGCGTAAAGGGGCAGGTGGAAATTTCCATTCCAGAACAGAACAGAACAGATGATGGAAATCATGTAATGTTTGTAATTGGAATGACCTGGTTTTATTTCATTGTTACAGTTTTTGAGGATTATTTGACCCGGGTCAAAATGTTCTCACCATAAAACACACGTTTTCAGATGGATACACCACTGATGACATTGAGTTCTACTGGAAAGGAGACGAGACGGCTGTGACCGGAGTGACCAGGATCGAGCTGCCTCAGTTCTCCATCGTCGACTACAAACTGGTGTCCAGGAATGTGGTGTTTTCCACAGGTAACTTCATCTCAGCTGCACACGTGTGATCTCAGCTGCACACGTGTGATCTCAGCTGCACACCTGTGATCTCAGCTGCACACGTGTGATCTCAGCTGCACACCTGTGATCTCAGCTGCACACGTGTGATCTCAGCTGCACACCTGTGATCTCAGCTGCACACGTGTGATCTCAGCTGCACACCTGTGATCTCAGCTGCACACGTGTGATCTCAGCTGCACACCTGTGATCTCAGCTGCACACGTGTGATCTCAGCTGCACACCTGTGATCTCAGCTGCACACGTGTGATCTCAGCTGCACACCTGTGATCTCAGCTGCACACGTGTGATCTCAGCTGCACACCTGTGATCTCAGCTGCACACGTGTGATCTCAGCTGCACACCTGTGATCTCAGCTGCACACGTGTGATCTCAGCTGCACACCTGTGATCTCAGCTGCACACGTGTGATCTCAGCTGCACACGTGTGATCTCAGCTGCACACCTGTGATCTCAGCTGCACACGTGTGATCTCAGCTAGTCTCCGACTATCAGCAAAATCTAAATGATGATAAGACACTGTTTTCCCTGAAAGTGAGATTGTACTTTGAAGGTCACTGGTCTCCTCCAGTAAAAGATGAAGTCACGATTATCAAAGACGCTGCAGATGCAAACACGGTCGTCTTTTCTAATGACCCTAACCCTCTCAGCCCTACAACACCACAGATCTGACAAATAACCCCTGTGTCAGTGAACGATAGAGCAGAGGAGGACGAGGCTCCTTCTTTGTGTTTGTGAAGCATCAACAGCATCAATTATTCTGCTCTTAAACAAAAACTCTCAAAAACAAAGGCGACTCCCAAAGATGCTGGAGCGCGAGAGGCGTTTACAGCTCATTACGGTCAGGGTCAAATGTTGAGACAAATAAAGTCCGAAGAGTCCACACGGATCTGCCAGGGACATATGACATATTGATGTGGATGCACAGTACAATTTAATCTTATATAATCATTTAACATTACTAATCAGCTTGAGCTCCTACTACTTTACACAAGTTTGGACCTAAATGACAGACAAATTGGAAATGATGCTTTAGTTGGCACTGGAAATATAGGGTTAGGGTTAAATCTAATGTATTTACAGGGTCTAATGTATTTTTGTAATTTAAGAGTTAAGAAGGGAACGCAAACCCAAAATATACAATCCATAGTTAAAAAGTGCTGCATTTTAACGAACCCTTTGTGACTTTGATCAGCTAACTTGTTTTCAAAGAAGACAATATGAAGTGGTGAAATGGGACTAACACGATGCATTTGAGCCTCGTGTTATCAGTCAACACCGATGAATGAATAAATCTATTAAATCTATTGCATGTACACATTTCCATTCTAAGTTGCATTGTTTGCTGAGTTTGAATCTAAAGTTTGATCATGTTAGAAACAATGAGGCAAACACTGTTACATCAGAACTTGTTCATGTTTTATTCATCAGACTCTGACCAACACTGTCCAGGCCAATGGTGCATTTGTATAAAACACTCTAAGTGGAGCTTTAATACTCGAGGCTTTTGTTTGCAAAGGATGAGCTCAAGGCCAGATTTCATCAGATGATTCCAACCTGACCCACGTGTGCCTGTTTCCATAGAGACGAAACAGAGGCTGTGTCTGTTGGGATAAAAGAAAGAGCACAATGTCCCTCTCTTCAAAATCAATCAAATATGTTCAAAATAAATATGTCTCAAGTACTTCAGAATCCATAGAAATGTAGTTATTCAGTGACAATAGTGACACCATCTCAGAGGCTGAGCAGGGCGTGGCCTGGTTAGTACTGAAGGGAGACAGCTGGTCAAACCAGCCGGTGCCATAGCGACGTGGCAGTGTTGGTGTGTCCTTGGGCAAGACTCTTCCCGTGAACATGTTTTTAATTTTTGTTTAATCTTATTTAAACCAGGAAAGTCCCATTGACATAACAAGATGACTGATCTCTTTTTCAGGGAGTTCTGGTCACGATAACAGCACAGATCAGTTATGATATGGACACACGTTTATCACAGTTTAATCACAGTTTAATCACACAACAATAGATCCTTTTCTAAACCCTTCAGCGTTCATTTAAACTGAGCTATTGGAATCGGCTCTTTTAGTTGCCTTCTGTGAGTTAGTCCATGTTTTGGTGCAGAATATGATCCCAAAAGAGATACCTGTGTACCAATACCAGCTGCTTGTCCTCATACTTGTACTTGTACTTCAATCAATGGGGTGCTGATCCCAAGAATCAATCTCACTTAACTGTGCCACGTCTCATTAGACAAGACTTGGCTCTGAACACGGAGCGCAGAGCAACATGTATGTTCTGTCCTTTAAACAAATGATGAAATAAACATCCACACTGTGTGTCCGCTGTTTGTCCTCTTTGTGTCTTCTGTTTGTCCTCTGTGTGACCTCTGTGTGACCTCTGTGTGTCCTCTGGTCCTCTGTTTGTCCTCTGTGTGACCTCTGTGTGTCCTCTATGTGTCCTCTGTGTGTCCTCTGTGTGTCCTCTGTTTGTCCTCTGTGTGTCCTCTGTGTGTCCTCTGTGTGTCCTCTGTGTGACCTCTGTGTGACCTCTGTGTGTCCTCTGTGTGTCCTCTGTGTGACCTCTGTGTGACCTCTGTGTGACCTCTGTGTGTCCTCTGTGTGACCTCTGTGTGTCCTCTGTGTGTCCTCTGTGTGTCCTCTGTTTGTCCTCTGTGTGTCCTCTGTGTGTCCTCTGTGTGTCCTCTGTGTGACCTCTGTGTGTCCTCTGTGTGTCCTCTGTGTTTCCTCTGTGTGTCCTCTGTGTGTCCTCTGTGTGTCCTCTGTGTGACCTCTGTGTGTCCTCTGTGTGTCCTCTGTGTGTCCTCTGTGTGACCTCTGTGTGTCCTCTGTGTGTCCTCTGTGTGTCCTCTGTGTGACCTCTGTGTGTCCTCTGTGTGTCCTCTGCTGCAGGTGCTTACCCTCGACTGTCTCTGAGCTTCAAACTGAAACGAAACATTGGCTACTTCATCTTACAGACCTACATGCCCTCCATCCTCATCACCATCCTCTCCTGGGTCTCCTTCTGGATCAACTACGACGCTTCGGCCGCTAGAGTGGCTTTAGGTATTGTATGACCTTTATTTATTTAATGAGACCATTCTTCCAATTTTATACCAGGAATTTTCACCAATTTGATTTTATTTAAGCTAAAATATAACACCAAATCTTTCTTTTATGTTTTTGAAAAATGTTATCCTGTTTCGAGAGTAATACCAACACGATCCTTAGTACAGAGTATTATGGCTTTGTGAAGATGGTTGTAATACAGTCAACCTAATTAGGAGTCGCAATTATGTCTAAAAATAGCCAGTAGTGGGCGGGCATTTGGGAAATTCCTGTACACATTCCAATAACATTCTACTGGATAAATATTAGATTATTCTGACATAAAGTGAGAAACAAGGTTGTTACTATTGAGGCATGCACTTTGTGATGTCATTTGATACTGGCCTTTGGGAACAGACCGGTTTAACTCGGACTAGATTGACCTCTCCCAGTCGATTACGCCTACGACCAACACCCAGTGTCTGTTTAACAGCTTCACGCGCTCTAATGTCGCTCACGCTGAGTCGTTATAGGTTCTTCTATGACGTCATGTTTGGAGAGAATCCCAGATCTGCTCTTATGGAAGATGTTTCATACAGAGAGGAAAGATGCTCACGACAGTAACGTTGTAAGGAAAAGACCAATGAGGAGTTTATGGACGGTGCAAGTGTAAAATATAAAGGTTTGATGGAGACACATTTAGAATTGGCGACATCGATACATTAGACGGTCCATAAGCTCTGATGACATGTTCGTGCAGATTTTGATCATTTTCCCCAAAGATTTGAAATGACAACTATACGATAAGAAAAAAATAATTCATTTTTGGACATTCACAACCCTGTTTTCCACCTAAATCATAAAGGAGCAGTGTAGCCACATTTTATAAGTATTAATTCAAGCTTGATCCACTCTTTCCTCTTTTGGTTTGGATTGGCACTTCCACTGGGATCACACTCCATTCCTTTAAATGGAGGAAGGAAAAGTCTTGCCACTAAAAAATGCCATTAAGTGGATTGATCTGTGTCACAAGTCAACACTGCACCCGTTCTTTTTAGTCTGAGTAGAAGTTACTTTCTCTGGAGGTCGGCAGCCCTGTGTTCACTAATTCAACCAGGAAAAGGTTTATATGAAGTATAGGCCACAATGCCCCTTTAACTTATGTTTATTTAGTATCTTTATATTGCTTTGAAGCTGCAAATGCATCTTCTTCTTCAGATAATCCACATTTGACTGTGGTTAAACCCCGTCACTCACTCAGATGGTTTCTCTGTGTTTGAGCTGTTATCAGTGCATCACCAGTTATTTGAGTGTCTAGTCGACACCATGGTAACAGTATCACTTCCTTTGCCATCGTCCTGATGAAACACTACAGGCGTTTTCATCTGATCTGAAACGCAGTTCAAATACATTGACTACATTGTACATGCAGCAACTTATTTAAACTCCGTACATACCTGATCCTGCTCTTTGTATGAGGCTTTAGTGATGATTTAAGCCTGAACAGACATATTTACTGTCAACTAGCTGCAGGTCAAAGGCATCACAGCACACACAGGTTCTATATTCCTGAGAGAATGACTTCACTCCTCTTTATTTATTTGCCATATATGCTGAGTGTGTTCGCTGCACGAGCTGTAAACCAGGGCCATTTTCTGCTTAGCAAAGCGGAGTTCATTTGACACGTCTTCTGCTGCGAGATATCCATCTATTTCTGAAGGATTTGACTTGTTTACTTGTGATTGAAAAATACAACTCACTCAAAGAACACGTGGGCGCGTGTAAACGGTGCTGCATTATAAATCAAACTAATGTCACAGTCTGAAAAAGGCCAATCTATTCAAATCATAAAATATTCATATGACTTTCTATGCCAAGTGTGGAAATTGAGATTTTATCAATTCATACAATACAATTGCTCATTTTGGACCTGGTGAGGGCAATAATGTGTGAAGTGTAAGTTTCATTTACAAAATATTTATTACAGAGATATTTTGGTGAAAAAAGTGTGAACTCTGAATGACCTCTTAATGGGAATAAAAGGATAATGAATAATAATGTATAGTCCTAGGGCTGTGCAGTTAATCGTATGTATAATTGTGATTTTCAATTACAAAAACTCTGTATACTTCATTTTTGACATGATAGAAGTCATTGTTGTCCCATAACAGAGTGTGCAGTAAAACCCTTTTCATTTCATGCTTAAAACAAACTCCCATGATTCACTTCTGCGTCCACTCCGTGTCCAGACCTTGAAACAGCCGAGCTGCACTTGAGTAAATAACATGAGGCTAATATGAGAGCGACTGGGGTCCACATATCACCGCGGCGACCTTCAGTCCATGTGGACTCAGACTGCACTAAACCACTGCAGCTTCATGTCAGTTTTCATATAGGATCAGGAAATATGACCATTGTTATTAGCCCAAGAGCTTTATTGTTTTACTGGACGTGAAATATGAGCACAGATATGATTATATATTCTGTATGTCCCAATGTCCCAATGAAATGACAAAATCACTTTACCACATTTTAAAACACAATATTATGTAGTATTTAATAATAATAATAATAATAACTTTTATTTATATAGCGCTTTTCAGTGACCCAAAGACGCTGAACATAATAAAAAAGGGGGGGGGTATTTACAGACAGGGGGGACAACACGTACAGAACACATTAATATACAGATAAAATGAACAAGACAGAAGAAGTAGAGAGAAAAAGATGGGGATGTAACAGGGGGTAGAAGAGTAGGCAATGGGGTAGAGGAGGCTAGGGGTAGGGGAGGTCATAGGCTTGGGTGAAGAGGTATGTTTTTAGGCGGGATTTGAATGTTGTGAGTGAGGGAGAGTGGCGGACAGGTTGGGGGAGGGAGTTCCAGAGTCGGGGTGCTGTTCGGGAGAATGCTCTGTCGCCAAAAGTTTTGAGTCGGGATGTTGGTGCAGTCAGGGTGAGAGAGGAGGAGGATCGGAGCGCTCGGGTGGGGCGGTGGGGGATGAGGAGGTCAGACAGGTAGGGGGGGGCAAGGTGGTGAAGAGCTTTGAAGGTGAGGAGGAGTATTTTAAAGTTTATGCGCTGCTTGATGGGGAGCCAGTGGAGAGAGCGGAGAACGGGAGTGATGTGATCACGGGACCGGGTGTGGGTGAGGAGGCGGGTGTGGGTGAGGAGGCGGGTGTGGGTGAGGAGGCGGGTGTGGGTGAGGAGGCGGGTGTGGGTTAGGAGGCGGGTGTGGGTGAGGAGGCGGGTGTGGGTGAGGAGGCGGGTGTGGGTGAGGAGGCGGGCAGCGGAGTTTTGGACCATTTGGAGTCTATGGAGGGAATGGGAGGAGATGCCAGTGAGGAGGGAGTTGCAGTAGTCGAGGCGGGAGGAGATGAAGGCATGGATGAGGGATTCAGCAGCGGGGAGGGTGAGGCAGTGTCGGATTTTGGCGATGCGGCGGAGGTGGAAGTATGAGGTCTTGACAATGTGGCTGACATGGGGAGTGAAGGAGAGGGTGGGGTCCATGATGACACCGAGATTGCGTACCAGGGTAGAGGGGGTGATGGTCGAGGTGTCGATGCTGAGTGAAAAGGGACCAGTTTTATTGAGAGTGGATTTGGTGCCAATGAGGAGGAGCTCTGTTTTGTCACTGTTCAGTTTGAGGAAGTTGAGAGTGAGCCATGATTTTATTGTAGAGATGCAGGTTTGGATGTGGCTGAGGGGAGGGTTTTGGGTGGATTTGGTGGTGAGGTATATCTGGGTGTCGTCAGCGTAGCAGTGAAAGTCCAGGTTGAGTTGGGGGAGGATGTGACCAAGGGGGAAGATGTAGCAGATGAAGAGGAGGGGGCCGAGGACTGAGCCCTGGGGGACCCCCTGCGTTACTGGGGAGAGGGTGGATGAGTGACCGGAGAGGGAAATGAACTCTTGCCTGTTGGTGAGGTAGGATGTGAGCCAGTCAAGTGCAGAGCCCTCAACACCCAGTTGGCGCAGCCTTTGTAGGAGGATGGAATGGTTTATAGTGTCAAAGGCTGCGCTGAGGTCTAGTAGTAACAGGATGTTGAGGGCCCCGGAGTCTGCAGAGGTGAGGAGATCGTTGAGTACTTTGACCAGGGCTGTTTCAGTGCTGTGAAGTGGGCGGAAGCCAGATTGGAGGGGTTCATAGAGGTTGTTTGACTGGAGGTGGGTGTGAAGTTGGGCGGCGACGATGCGTTCCAGCGTTTTTGAGAGGAACGGCAGGTTGGAGATGGGGCGGTAGTTGGAGAGGTTGGCGGAGTCTAGGGTGGGTTTTTTGAGGATGGGGGTGATGGAGGCCAGTTTGTAGATGGAAGGAACATGGCCGAGGGATAAAGACTGGTTGAAGAGGGTGGTGAGATGGGGGATGAGAGCAGGGAGGCAGGCCTTGGTTAGAGTCGTTGGGAGTTAGTGTGGGTAAAACTGTTCCCACAATGTCTTGAAGAATGATGGTTATTATTTATGTCATATTATTGACTATTATTATCATGAGTAATTAAAGCTATACTTGTAACTACAAGTAGCGATGATCAGATTCTACTTAAAGTATTATAAAAATGTATTTATTTAGTATATAAAACAATATTTTAGCCCCATATTAACCACTTATATTTATGAATTGTCATGAGTTAAATGTGATGCTCTGAGGACAAAAGTGATACTGAAGTATCTGGGTTCATTGTTCTGTTTGTCCGACAAAAGAGACCAACTTATGAACATGTTTATATATATGATTAGCTAATGGGAACATATTATGTCATCATTTCAGACGGAGGGACAATCATGCCTCATCATGTCTTTAATCATGAGCTGCGTGTTTTGAAATAGTACAAACAGATTTAAATGAACAAACTCTTTCACTAAAACCTTTCCGTACATAATGAGTCCATGCCATTTGCATCTCTGTCTTGCAGGTATCACCACTGTGCTGACCATGACCACCATTAACACACATCTGAGGGAGACTTTGCCCAAGATCCCGTACGTTAAAGCCATAGACATGTACCTGATGGGCTGCTTCGTCTTCGTCTTCCTGGCGCTGCTGGAATACGCATTTGTCAACTACATCTTCTTCGGACACGGCCCTCAGATGCAGAAGAAACTGGCTGAGCGGGCGCAAAAGGCCAATAATGACCGCAATAAATTCGACAGGCCCAAGGTGAGGTTCATTTTTAATACGCAGGAGGTGGTGGGACGGCAGATATACGAGGCTGTAAAATCCCAGAATGTGCCGACACGGTTTAGGGAAAAGATGGTGGGAAATCAACTTTTCTTAATGACATATTGAGGAGGAGGTTGTCCTTTTTTCAATCGAATGTAAAGTTGTGATTCTGTGTGACGAATGATGAGCCGTAACTACATAATAAGCCTTTGTGGCTCCCACACAATTAGTTTAGAAAAAAAGAGCTTTTTTACTTATAAAAATAGCATAAACGTTAATTCTTCATAAATAGTCTCAACACTTTTATATTTATATATATTTATTTATAAAATCTCAATATTTGACTAAATTAGCAGAATATTTGGTCATGTTATATGATATCTATTGAAATATATGTAATATAATGGAGGAACATAATGAGATTTCAATGCAGGAACTAAGATTATCTGAGAATATCACAAAATATGAAAACCACTCTGATATATGAGTGATATTAAAGCCTGGATTAAAGACATTTATAGCTGTATTTTACAACTTTTGCTTATTTAATAGAAGACTGACACATTTTGCTAATATTAATGTCAGCTAATAGTTCTTTTTAGGATTTACTGGACAAATACAGACATTTTGAGCTCACAATAGTTTTTCATTTTATCAAAAGACATTTTACATACTTTACCTCAAAATACACATTTTGTGAGACTTAAATTGTGAGACTTATTTTTCCATCGTTTGTAACAAAAGACAAGCAAATTGGTTTTGGTGCTTGTCTTTTGTTATAAAAACGCCTCCATCCTGAACATTTGAAACTTTTGAACACAGCATTTTTTCTCTTGATGATGTCTAAAAATATGGTTGATTTTGAGCCCACCGTGTCCAGTAAATCCAGATCAAAAGTCTTCATCAATCTTCTCTCCTCTGGCCAGTCGTCTGTGGATTCAGGTAACTGCAGGAAACAGTCCAATCAGTTCGAGGCGCGGCGCTACTCTCGAGGGGTGAGTTCAAATAATGCTGCTGCCGTGGCAACCTCAACTCAAACTTTGTCTTCCATGCAAAGTTTTACTAAGCAAAAAGCTGCTTAATCTGGCCTTGTTCCCTGTGAAACGCTGGCACCTCTTTCCTCTTCTGCACCATGCAGCTGTTACTGTGCTCCTCCCATGAACCTCACACCAGCATCTGTAACACCCTCTGTGTTTCTAACTGCCCTGAACATGAACATGCTTCTAACTGCTCTGAACGTGTCATAGAACATGCTTCTAACCGCTCTGAACGTGTCATAGAACATGCTTCTAATCGCTCTGAACGTGTCATAGAACATGCTTCTAACCGCTTTGAACATGAACATGCTTCTAACTGCTCTGAACGTGTCATAGAACATGCTTCTAACTGCTCTGAACGTGTCATGGAACATGCTTCTAACCGCTCTGAACGTGTCATAGAACATGCTTCTAACCGCTCTGAACGTGTCATAGAACATGCTTCTAACTGCTCTGAACGTGTCATAGAACATGCTTCTAACCGCTCTGAACGTGTCATAGAACATGCTTCTAACTGCTCTGAACGTGTCATAGAACATGCTTCTAACCGCTCTGAACGTGTCATAGAACATGCTTCTAACCGCTCTGAACGTGTCATAGAACATGCTTCTAACTGCTCTGAACGTGTCATAGAACATGCTTCTAACCGCTCTGAACGTGTCATAGAACATGCTTCTAACTGCTCTGAACGTGTCATAGAACATGCTTCTAACCGCTCTGAACGTGTCATAGAACATGCTTCTAACCGCTCTGAACGTGTCATAGAACATGCTTCTAACTGCTCTGAACGTGTCATAGAACATGCTTCTAACCGCTCTGAACGTGTCATAGAACATGCTTCTAACCGCTCTGAACGTGTCATAGAACATGCTTCTAACCGCTCTGAACGTGTCATAGAACATGCTTCTAACTGCTCTGAACGTGTCATAGAACATGCTTATAACTACTCTGAATGCTTCTAACTGCTCTGAACGTGTCATAGAACATGCTTCTAACCGCTCTGAACGTGTCATAGAACATGCTTCTAACCGCTCTGAACGTGTCATAGAACATGCTTCTAACCGCTCTGAACGTGTCATAGAACATGCTTCTAACTGCTCTGAACGTGTCATAGAACATGCTTCTAACCGCTCTGAACGTGTCATAGAACATGCTTCTAACTGCTCTGAACGTGTCATAGAACATGCTTCTAACCGCTCTGAACGTGTCATAGAACATGCTTCTAACCGCTCTGAACGTGTCATAGAACATGCTTCTAACCGCTCTGAACGTGTCATAGAACATGCTTCTAACCGCTCTGAACGTGTCATAGAACATGCTTCTAACTGCTCTGAACGTGTCATAGAACATGCTTCTAACTGCTCTGAACGTGTCATAGAACATGCTTCTAACCGCTCTGAACGTGTCATAGAACATGCTTCTAACCGCTCTGAACGTGTCATAGAACATGCTTCTAACCGCTCTGAACGTGTCATAGAACATGCTTCTAACCGCTCTGAACGTGTCATAGAACATGCTTCTAACCGCTCTGAACGTGTCATAGAACATGCTTCTAACTGCTCTGAACGTGTCATAGAACATGCTTCTAACCGCTCTGAACGTGTCATAGAACATGCTTCTAACCGCTCTGAACGTGTCATAGAACATGCTTCTAACTGCTCTGAACGTGTCATAGAACATGCTTCTAACCGCTCTGAATGTGTCATAGAACATGCTTCTAACTGCTCTGAACGTGTCATAGAACATGCTTCTAACTGCTCTGAACGTGTCATAGAACATGCTTCTAACTGCTCTGAACGTGTCATAGAACATGCTTCTAACCGCTCTGAACGTGTCATAGAACATGCTTCTAACTGCTCTGAATGTGTCATAGAACATGCTTCTAACCGCTCTGAACGTGTCATAGAACATGCTTCTAACCGCTCTGAACGTGTCATAAGACATGCTTCTTACCGCTCTGAACGTGTCATAGAACATGCTTCTAACCGCTCTGAACGTGTCATAGAACATGCTTCTAACTGCTCTGAACGTGTCATAGAACATGCTTCTAACTGCTCTGAACGTGTCATAGAACATGCTTCTAACCGCTCTGAACGTGTCATAGAACATGCTTCTAACTGCTCTGAACGTGTCATAGAACATGCTTCTAACTGCTCTGAACGTGTCATAGAACATGCTTCTAACTGCTCTGAACGTGTCATAGAACATGCTTCTAACCGCTCTGAACGTGTCATAGAACATGCTTCTAACCGCTCTGAACGTGTCATAGAACATGCTTCTAACCGCTCTGAACGTGTCATAGAACATGCTTCTAACCGCTCTGAACGTGTCATAGAACATGCTTCTAACCGCTCTGAACGTGTCATAGAACATGCTTCTAACCGCTCTGAACGTGTCATAGAACATGCTTCTAACTGCTCTGAACGTGTCATAGAACATGCTTCTAACCGCTCTGAACGTGTCATAGAACATGCTTCTAACCGCTCTGAACGTGTCATAGAACATGCTTCTAACCGCTCTGAACGTGTCATAGAACATGCTTCTAACCGCTCTGAACGTGTCATAGAACATGCTTCTAACCGCTCTGAACGTGTCATAGAACATGCTTCTAACCGCTCTGAACGTGTCATAGAACATGCTTCTAACCGCTCTGAACGTGTCATAGAACATGCTTCTAACCGCTCTGAACGTGTCATAGAACATGCTTCTAACCGCTCTGAACGTGTCATAGAACATGCTTCTAACCGCTCTGAACATGTCATAGAACATGCTTCTAACCGCTCTGAACGTGTCATAGAACATGCTTCTAACCGCTCTGAACGTGTCATAGAACATGCTTCTAACTGCTCTGAACGTGTCATAGAACATGCTTCTAACTGCTCTGAACGTGTCATAGAACATGCTTTTAACTGCTCTGAACGTGTCATAGAACATGCTTCTAACTGCTCTGAACGTGTCATAGAACATGCTTCTAACTGCTCTGAATGTGTCATAGAACATGCTTCTAACTGCTCTGAATGTGTCATAGAACATGCTTCTAACTGCTCTGAACGTGTCATAGAACATGCTTCTAACCGCTCTGAACGTGTCATAGAACATGCTTCTAACCGCTCTGAACGTGTCATAGAACATGCTTCTAACCGCTCTGAACGTGTCATAGAACATGCTTCTAACCGCTCTGAACGTGTCATAGAACATGCTTCTAACCGCTCTGAACGTGTCATAGAACATGCTTCTAACCGCTCTGAACGTGTCATAGAACATGCTTCTAACCGCTCTGAACGTGTCATAGAACATGCTTCTAACTGCTCTGAATGCTTCTAACTGCTCTGAACGTGTCATAGAACATGCTTCTAACTGCTCTGAACGTGTCATAGAACATGCTTCTAACTGCTCTGAACGTGTCATAGAACATGCTTCTAACTGCTCTGAACGTGTCATAGAACATGCTTCTAACCGCTCTGAACGTGTCATAGAACATGCTTCTAACCGCTCTGAACGTGTCATAGAACATGCTTCTAACCGCTCTGAACGTGTCATAGAACATGCTTCTAACCGCTCTGAACGTGTCATAGAACATGCTTCTAACTGCTCTGAACGTGTCATAGAACATGCTTCTAACCGCTCTGAACGTGTCATAGAACATGCTTCTAACCGCTCTGAACGTGTCATAGAACATGCTTCTAACCGCTCTGAACGTGTCATAGAACATGCTTCTAACCGCTCTGAACGTGTCATAGAACATGCTTCTAACCGCTCTGAACGTGTCATAGAACATGCTTCTAACCGCTCTGAACGTGTCATAGAACATGCTTCTAACCGCTCTGAACGTGTCATAGAACATGCTTCTAACCGCTCTGAACGTGTCATAGAACATGCTTCTAACCGCTCTGAACGTGTCATAGAACATGCTTCTAACCGCTCTGAACGTGTCATAGAACATGCTTCTAACTGCTCTGAACGTGTCATAGAACATGCTTCTAACCGCTCTGAACGTGTCATAGAACATGCTTCTAACTGCTCTGAACGTGTCATAGAACATGCTTCTAACTGCTCTGAACGTGTCATAGAACATGCTTTTAACTGCTCTGAACGTGTCATAGAACATGCTTCTAACTGCTCTGAACGTGTCATAGAACATGCTTCTAACTGCTCTGAATGTGTCATAGAACATGCTTCTAACTGCTCTGAACGTGTCATAGAACATGCTTCTAACCGCTCTGAACGTGTCATAGAACATGCTTCTAACTGCTCTGAATGTGTCATAGAACATGCTTCTAACTGCTCTGAACGTGTCATAGAACATGCTTCTAACCGCTCTGAACGTGTCATAGAACATGCTTCTAACTGCTCTGAACGTGTCATAGAACATGCTTCTAACCGCTCTGAACGTGTCATAGAACATGCTTCTAACCGCTCTGAACGTGTCATAGAACATGCTTCTAACCGCTCTGAACGTGTCATAGAACATGCTTCTAACCGCTCTGAACGTGTCATAGAACATGCTTCTAACCGCTCTGAACGTGTCATAGAACATGCTTCTAACCGCTCTGAACGTGTCATAGAACATGCTTCTAACCGCTCTGAACGTGTCATAGAACATGCTTCTAACCGCTCTGAACGTGTCATAGAACATGCTTCTAACTGCTCTGAATGCTTCTAACTGCTCTGAACGTGTCATAGAACATGCTTCTAACCGCTCTGAACGTGTCATAGAACATGCTTCTAACTGCTCTGAACGTGTCATAGAACATGCTTCTAACTGCTCTGAACGTGTCATAGAACATGCTTCTAACTGCTCTGAACGTGTCATAGAACATGCTTCTAACCGCTCTGAACGTGTCATAGAACATGCTTCTAACCGCTCTGAACGTGTCATAGAACATGCTTCTAACCGCTCTGAACGTGTCATAGAACATGCTTCTAACCGCTCTGAACGTGTCATAGAACATGCTTCTAACCGCTCTGAACGTGTCATAGAACATGCTTCTAACCGCTCTGAACGTGTCATAGAACATGCTTCTAACCGCTCTGAACGTGTCATAGAACATGCTTCTAACCGCTCTGAACGTGTCATAGAACATGCTTCTAACCGCTCTGAACGTGTCACAGAACATGCTTCTAACCGCTCTGAACGTGTCATGGAACATGCTTCTAACCGCTCTGAACGTGTCATAGAACATGCTTCTAACCGCTCTGAACGTGTCATAGAACATGCTTCTAACCGCTCTGAACGTGTCATAGAACATGCTTCTAACCGCTCTGAACGTGTCATAGAACATGCTTCTAACCGCTCTGAACGTGTCATAGAACATGCTTCTAACCGCTCTGAACGTGTCATAGAACATGCTTCTAACCGCTCTGAACGTGTCATAGAACATGCTTCTAACCGCTCTGAACGTGTCATAGAACATGCTTCTAACTGCTCTGAACGTGTCATAGAACATGCTTCTAACTGCTCTGAACGTGTCATAGAACATGCTTCTAACCGCTCTGAACGTGTCATAGAACATGCTTCTAACCGCTCTGAACGTGTCATAGAACATGCTTCTAACCGCTCTGAACGTGTCATAGAACATGCTTCTAACCGCTCTGAACGTGTCATAGAACATGCTTCTAACCGCTCTGAACGTGTCATAGAACATGCTTCTAACCGCTCTGAACGTGTCATAGAACATGCTTCTAACCGCTCTGAACGTGTCATAGAACATGCTTCTAACCGCTCTGAACGTGTCATAGAACATGCTTCTAACTGCTCTGAACGTGTCATAGAACATGCTTCTAACCGCTCTGAACGTGTCATAGAACATGCTTCTAACTGCTCTGAACGTGTCATAGAACATGCTTCTAACCGCTCTGAACGTGTCATAGAACATGCTTCTAACCGCTCTGAACGTGTCATAGAACATGCTTCTAACCGCTCTGAACGTGTCATAGAACATGCTTCTAACCGCTCTGAACGTGTCATAGAACATGCTTCTAACCGCTCTGAACGTGTCATAGAACATGCTTCTAACTGCTCTGAACGTGTCATAGAACATGCTTCTAACTGCTCTGAACGTGTCATAGAACATGCTTCTAACCGCTCTGAACGTGTCATAGAACATGCTTCTAACCGCTCTGAACGTGTCATAGAACATGCTTCTAACCGCTCTGAACGTGTCATAGAACATGCTTCTAACTGCTCTGAACGTGTCATAGAACATGCTTCTAACCGCTCTGAACGTGTCATAGAACATGCTTCTAACCGCTCTGAACGTGTCATAGAACATGCTTCTAACCGCTCTGAACGTGTCATAGAACATGCTTCTAACTGCTCTGAACGTGTCATAGAACATGCTTCTAACCGCTCTGAACGTGTCATAGAACATGCTTCTAACTGCTCTGAACGTGTCATAGAACATGCCTCTAACTGCTCTGAATGCTTCTAACTGCTCTGAACGTGTCATAGAACATGCTTCTAACCGCTCTGAACGTGTCATAGAACATGCTTCTAACTGCTCTGAACGTGTCATAGAACATGCCTCTAACTGCTCTGAATGCTTCTAACTGCTCTGAACGTGTCATAGAACATGCTTCTAACTGCTCTGAACGTGTCATAGAACATGCTTCTAACTGCTCTGAATGCTTCTAACCGCTCTGAACGTGTCATAGAACATGCTTCTAACTGCTCTGAACGTGTCATAGAACATGCTTCTAACCGCTCTGAACGTGTCATAGAACATGCTTCTAACCGCTCTGAACGTGTCATAGAACATGCTTCTAACTGCTCTGAACGTGTCATAGAACATTCTTCTAACCGCTCTGAACGTGTCATAGAACATGCTTCTAACTGCTCTGAACGTGTCATAGAACATGCTTCTAACCGCTCTGAACGTGTCATAGAACATGCTTCTAACCGCTCTGAACGTGTCATAGAACATGCTTCTAACCGCTCTGAACGTGTCATAGAACATGCTTCTAACCGCTCTGAACGTGTCATAGAACATGCTTCTAACCGCTCTGAACGTGTCATAGAACATGCTTCTAACTGCTCTGAACGTGTCATAGAACATGCTTCTAACTGCTCTGAACGTGTCATAGAACATGCTTCTAACCGCTCTGAACGTGTCATAGAACATGCTTCTAACCGCTCTGAACGTGTCATAGAACATGCTTCTAACTGCTCTGAACGTGTCATAGAACATGCTTCTAACCGCTCTGAACGTGTCATAGAACATGCTTCTAACCGCTCTGAACGTGTCATAGAACATGCTTCTAACCGCTCTGAACGTGTCATAGAACATGCTTCTAACTGCTCTGAACGTGTCATAGAACATGCTTCTAACCGCTCTGAACGTGTCATAGAACATGCTTCTAACTGCTCTGAACGTGTCATAGAACATGCCTCTAACTGCTCTGAATGCTTCTAACTGCTCTGAACGTGTCATAGAACATGCTTCTAACTGCTCTGAACGTGTCATAGAACATGCTTCTAACTGCTCTGAATGCTTCTAACCGCTCT
Source organism: Eucyclogobius newberryi (assembly GCF_026437365.1). Taxonomy (NCBI): domain Eukaryota; kingdom Metazoa; phylum Chordata; class Actinopteri; order Gobiiformes; family Gobiidae; genus Eucyclogobius; species Eucyclogobius newberryi. Next base: position 202,045 of record NW_027316523.1, on the reverse strand, counting down.
GAACGTGTCATAGAACATGCTTCTAACTGCTCTGAACGTGTCATAGAACATGCTTCTAACTGCTCTGAACGTGTCATAAAACATGCTTCTAACCGCTCTGAACGTGTCATAGAACATGCTTCTAACCGCTCTGAACGTGTCATAGAACATGCTTCTAACCGCTCTGAACGTGTCATAGAACATGCTTCTAACTGCTCTGAACGTGTCATAGAACATGCTTCTAACTGCTCTGAACGTGTCATAGAACATGCTTCTAACTGCTCTGAACGTGTCATAGAACATGCTTCTAACCGCTCTGAACGTGTCATAGAACATGCTTCTAACTGCTCTGAACGTGTCATAGAACATGCTTCTAACCGCTCTGAACGTGTCATAGAACATGCTTCTAACCGCTCTGAACGTGTCATAGAACATGCTTCTAACTGCTCTGAACGTGTCATAGAACATGCTTCTAACTGCTCTGAACGTGTCATAGAACATGCTTCTAACTGCTCTGAACGTGTCGTTGCAAATGTTCAAACTTGATTTTAATACCAAGGAATAGACTTGATACTCAACACTTATTTCTGTAGCACAACGTCGCAAAGACCACAATGAACCAGAATCAGAACCAGAATCGGGTTTATTGCCATTTGTCGATGAACAAACATTCGGTGCAACACAGACAAACCATGTGATCTTATACTAATCCTGATAAAGCTCAGGAAGTTCAGGAAAGCTCACATTTGGTCCTATTGTTGTATTGATAATTGTCAGCTGAATATCTAGTTTTGGTATTGATTATTATGAGATTTTTGGTACATTTGAAACCCTAAAGATCATACAAATCCTTTTGAAATAATAAAGCCCACCATAGATACGTGAACTAAATATGTAAATATATACACAAACATAGAAGAGTGTGTTTTATTAGTGTTTTATTTAGTATTTGTGCTCATTTAATAAGGCTGAATCAACTAATCATTACTAGTCAAATATAAAATCGTAATTGTATTTTGATCTGTATTACACAGACTCTATAATACACACAGAAAAAGACCTTTTGTAACAAAAAACAGCCGTATCCTTGAATAAAAGGTTTTATTAATAATACACACTCAGTCAGACGTCTCAATTTACAATAGAAATAAATAATAGTTTGACGAGTCGACCACTAAAATAATCGTTAGTAACAGCTCTAATATTAATCATCTTCCACCTCGTGATCCACTGTTACTCCAAGAAGCTCCTCTGTGTGCAGAACTGCTTCTCTCCTCATTTTGTGTACAACACATTTTACAGCAACGAGACAAACATCATTTTAAGATGTATTACAAATAATATCAGCCAATAGTGGAAGAAGTACAGGTACTACCAAGTACTCTCACTGTTAAAGCATAACATGTAGTGATTCATTAAGAATCGTGCTCGACAGAAGCAACTGAATCAATCTTTTTGTTTTCCAATTCATTTTTAATTTAGAACATTTCATTTAGAAAAGTACTTTAGACAAGGAAGGTCGTAGTATCCACTGTAAAATGTACCCAAAGTGTTTAGTAACTATTGTACTTTTCCTTTTGTGTTTCCCACCACAAGTTTAGCAGCTTAAAGTGCACACAAAGGCTGTTCCACGTGGTTAAGCTGCTCTGTGTGTCTCCAGGTGGACTCCCAGGGAAACATCCTCCTCACCACTTTAGAGATCCATAACGAGGTGGGCACTACTGAGGTCAGCACCTCCCTGAGCGACGCGCACAACTCCTCCTCCATGATCTTCGACAGCGTGGGCAGCGTCCAGTACAGGAAGCCCAGCTCCGCGCGAGAGTCGGCGCGGCTAAGTTTGGACAGGAACGCACACCTAAAGAGGACCAGACTGCGGCGGCGCTCGTCCCAACTCAAGATCAAAATCCCAGATCTGACCGACGTAAACGCCATCGACAGGTGGTCTCGGATTATCTTCCCCTTCACATTTTCATTATTCAACCTCATCTACTGGCTCTACTACGTCAACTAAACTGTGGGGTGTTTGAAAGACACTTTGATGAGTCAAAGAGGGGACCATGATGAAAAAGACATTCTTGTAAGGGATTTTTGACCGTTGGAACGCCCTGAAGACAAAAGCCAGATCTGAAGCGGTACACGCATTGATATATTATTTAAAATGATCTTTTTGTGAGATGATCTGATCTGGTGTGAGCGCACTGTGGCCCTGAAGGACAAGTAACTGTAATCTATAGTGTAATATACATTATCATTTAGACCTATAATGGCCAAAACACTGAATCTTCTTTGGAAACATGGCAACCATTGTGTGCCATAAGCTCAAAGGCAGTAGCAGTATGCGATGCAGAAGAAGAATTCTAATGTCTAACCAAATGTGCAACCGCCCTTGACTGTGTTTGGAATCTTCTGTTTGCTTTTTGATTGAAAAACTGTTTTTATTATACCAAATCTCTTTTTCTTTTTTTTTTGCATGTTTGCCAAGTCATTTTTACAATTTACCTTATTTTTTGTGTGTATTTTGTGTGAAACCCTTGTTTCTTGTCCTCTCTGACTCGCTGTTGTGACTTGACCTCCAGGGCCACCGTAGTGCATCTTTTATTCTCATGCATGGACCAAACGTGATGTCATTTTGCCTTGATGCCGCAGTAGTTCACTTGTTTTGAAGTGAATTAAGAAACTGTTGTTTCAGGATGTCAGAAGTGATAAACCAGCATTTTATAAGATACATTCAACATTCGCTCACGTACATCACGTACAAGAATCAAACAACATGATCAGGTCTGATTTCTGATTTCAAGCATTTAAAGGGCTAGTCCAGCAGAACCGGCCAGTGTTGACAGGTATTCACAGTAGTGAGATGAGACTTATGTTTTTGATCAGAAAACATGATGGGGCCTAATTCAGAGTACTGGTCTATCCCTTTAACAAGAGGAAGTGACACCAGTGTTAACACTGGTGGCACTCGTACAGTCGTGTATAGTCTCAGTTTATACTTTGTCACTGCATTTCAGAGACTTCATCCTCAGAGTGAACACTCGTACAATCAGCCATAACATTATATGACCACTGGATTTTTCACTCCAACATCTCCAAAGCTGCAGCAAAGTTGTCCTTGGAAGAAGCGAAAGTGCTAGAGCTCAAAAGAAGAGCTACTCCCACTGACATTTTTCATTACTGACATTTTTCTATCTGTTGCTTAAAAGGCAAATGGTCCAAGTGTTATGCCTAATTGATGTTAATTTATTTGTTCATCATCCTGGCATCTCTTTCTATCATTCTTTCTAAAAAGTGGTCGTACATACTCTTAAATTACACTGATTTGTTGTTGTTTTGCTCAGTGATTCAGGTCTCGCCATTTTATTTGTTAGTTTTCACATTTCTTATTTGTGTTGTAAATATTAAAAAAACGTATCTTATATTTTGTGGCATTTTTTAAATTTTATTTTACTCCCAAAATGTTCCTCTTGGCAGTCTGAGTGCGACATGGAGAAGGGGCCGTGTCTGGAGTGATTTGTCTGGCCCTGGAGTGCGATGCTGTGCGGCGGCTCACTCGCTTCATGCAGCGTGTAGGCAGGGCACCACCTGTCAGACGAGCCACAGCACCTGTCAGATGAGCCACAGCACCTGTCAGACGAGCCACAGCACCTGTCAGACGAGCCACAGCACCTGTCAGACGAGCCACAGCACCTGTCAGACGAGCCACAGCACCTGTCAGACGAGCCACAGCACCTGTCAGACGAGCCACAGCACCTGTCAGACGAGCCACAGCTTGACAAGGACCAAAATCCCACAACCAATAAAACACTAAATTAACACAGAGGCAGAACTCAGCATCCAACAAGTCCAAGGCCCTTGACATTAGCACATAAGAGTGAATATTGTGAGAAGAGGATGAGATGACAAACAAAAGCCTCACCGTAATAACATGGATCATTTTACTCAGACATGAGAGAGTTACATAAACTTTTTAAACACCAAAGGTCCATCAGAACTGATGTGCTTGAACTAATCTCACAATGGTAAAATATTAGTGTAGTTCAGAGATCAAGGCTTGATTTACAGGACATATTTGACTATAATTAATAATTAGGCTGTCAATAAATCATAAATCTAACCCCACATTTAGTAAATAAAAATGTTTTCAGGTACAAATTATCCTATTCTGGGATATTAATCAAATATTTTCCCTCCTGAGAAATGTACTAAAAGTGCAGTGTTGACTAAACCTACATTAAACCTGCTCCAGGATATTTTAAGTCTGACCTACTCAATACGCTTGAACTTTGCAGAAGCCCGTTTAAAGAATGAGGTAAGTTTAGGACCAGCAACATTGTAATTGTAACATTGTCCAACTATCCTTGTCTTCTCCCAGGAATATTCTGTATTTCATTGTTATTTAACAAGCCAATCTTTGAAGGTAATTATATACATCCAATTGCACACTATTAAAAACGGTGGTGGCATCTTAAAACGACTATTGTCTTCACTCAAAGCAACATTAACATTCTACCACCGCACTCTAATACGCCTTTAAGTTCAACTTCTCTCTGCTGCTCAATACATGAAATATAATGCAGCTATAATGACATTTGTGAGTGTTAAACCCACTTGAACCAGCTCTGCCATTTAACCTCTGCTACCTTCACATTTCTGCTTATCCTTACTTTTGACATATTTCTCATAAAACAAAAGCTGTGATATGCGGTTCAGATCATAATGGTGAAGATAGAAGAGTACTTTGTCAGCTAAAATAACCACAGCAGAGATGAGGCTTGTTTTACAGCGGTTAGAGCTGAGACTGTGGTGTCCTCTACGAGCCAGGCCAAGTCAGATCTGTGTAGAGGCCACATGTATGCATGTTTTTTCTTTCATATTTGTATGAGCAAATAAATAATAGCAATTGATATGTACAATAAGTATTACAATTATAATTAGATTTGTGTTTTAATTTTCTGGAGAATTGACAAAAAGACTGACAAACTATAATAGAATCATGTGTATTTTAGATTATTTTTAGTTAGTTTAGAAGTTAAATTTTGTTTTTGCAACTTGAAACAAAATACTTTTTCCACTACATAAATATGAAATATATATTAGATTATACAAAGTGACATCTTATTTGACTTTAGTTAGGCTTTGTGCTTGTAACAGATGAAATAATCGCAGGATGTAATGAAAGAGGAATATTCTTTGTGTAGCAGTTTCATTTGCACAGACCTGGAGGCAACACGTTCATGATATTACAACAAGAACCTTCATTTGCCGTTGTGAGCTAGAGGCTTTACTCCTGAACTCTGGGTAAACAAGTAGCTCGATGGAGGATTCATGCTCACTGTCCTGTGGATGGAGCACCTATGGAAACCCACATAAACACAAGAAGAACATGCAAATCCACATATTATTTGACATGAAAAGTGGCTTCTCAGGTGAGGGTTTTCCCACTGACCCAAAGGTTAGTGGTTCAATCCCACCTTTCACCAGTGTGTGTTGTGGCTGTGCCCTACATGGGTCACTCTGAAATGTGTGAGTCTCAAATGTTTAAATCATCTCAACTAAGTACAGGGATTTGTGTTGGGATTGTGCCTAGGTAAAAGAGGAAAACTCAAACATGCAAGAATCAATCAAAATTGAACTCTGAGTCAATTGATGATGAGGAAACATCATCGTGACAGGGTTAAACGCTCGTTCAAGTTGATTTATATGTCGCCTTTAAAACAAAATCAATCAAGTGCAGCCTAAAAGCTTTTAAAGTGAACACTATAGTACAAAATGTGCTTAATGAGAGATTTAGGTGCTTTTGTGATTCTTCTGCTCAGGACTTCCAGCCGGCGGATGAGGAGAGTCTGATGAGGAGAGTCTGATGAGGAGAGTCTGATGAGGAGAGTCTGATGAGTAGAGTCTGATGAGGAGAGTCTGATGAGTAGAGTCTGATGAGGAGAGTCAGATGAGGAGAGTCTGATGAGGAGAGTCTGATGAGGAGAGTCAGATGAGGAGAGTCTGATGAGGAGAGTCTGATGAGGAGAGTCAGATGAGGAGAGTCAGATGAGGAGCGTCTGATGGGGAGAGTCTGATGAGTAGAGTCTGATGGGGAGAGTCTGATGAGTAGAGTCTGATGAGGAGAGTCTGATGAGGAGAGTCAGATGAGGAGAGTCAGATGAGTAGAGTCTGATGGGGAGAGTCTGATGAGTAGAGTCTGATGAGGAGAGTCTGATGAGTAGAGTCTGATGAGTAGAGTCTGATGAGGAGAGTCTGATGAGGAGAGTCTGATGAGCAGAGTCTGATGAGGAGAGTCTGATGAGTAGAGTCTGATGAGGAGAGTCAGATGAGGAGCGTCTGATGAGGAGAGTCTGATGAGGAGAGTCAGATGAGGAGAGTCTGATGAGTAGAGTCTGATGAGGAGAGTCTGATGAGGAGAGTCTGATGAGCAGAGTCTGATGAGGAGAGTCTGATGAGGAGAGTCTGATGAGCAGAGTCTGATGAGGAGAGTCAGATGAGGAGAGTCAGATGAGGAGCGTCTGATGAGGAGAGTCAGATGAGGAGCGTCTGATGAGGAGAGTCTGATGAGGAGAGTCAGATGAGGAGAGTCTGATGAGTAGAGTCTGATGAGGAGAGTCTGATGAGGAGAGTCAGATGAGGAGCGTCTGATGAGGAGAGTCTGATGAGGAGAGTCAGATGAGGAGAGTCTGATGAGTAGAGTCTGATGAGGAGAGTCTGATGAGGAGAGTCTGATGAGGAGAGTCTGATGAGGAGAGTCTGATGAGGAGAGTCAGATGAGTAGAGTCTGATGAGGAGAGTCTGATGAGTAGAGTCTGATGAGGAGAGTCCGATGAGGAGAGTCCGATGAGGAGAGTCCGATGAGGAGAGTCTGATGGGGAGAGTCTGATGAGTAGAGTCTGATGAGGAGAGTCAGATGAGGAGAGTCTGATGAGGAGAGTCTGATGAGGAGAGTCTGATGAGGAGAGTCTGATGAGGAGAGTCAGATGAGGAGAGTCAGATGAGGAGCGTCTGATGGGGAGAGTCTGATGAGTAGAGTCTGATGGGGAGAGTCTGATGAGTAGAGTCTGATGAGGAGAGTCTGATGAGGAGAGTCAGATGAGTAGAGTCTGATGGGGAGAGTCTGATGAGTAGAGTCTGATGAGGAGAGTCTGATGAGTGGAGTCTGATGAGTAGAGTCTGATGAGGAGAGTCTGATGAGGAGAGTCTGATGAGCAGAGTCTGATGAGGAGAGTCTGATGAGTAGAGTCTGATGAGGAGAGTCTGATGAGTAGAGTCTGATGAGGAGAGTCTGATGAGGAGAGTCTGATGAGGAGAGTCAGATGAGGAGAGTCAGATGAGGAGCGTCTGATGAGGAGAGTCTGATGAGGAGAGTCAGATGAGGAGAGTCAGATGAGGAGCGTCTGATGGGGAGAGTCTGATGAGTAGAGTCTGATGGGGAGAGTCTGATGAGTAGAGTCTGATGAGGAGAGTCTGATGAGGAGAGTCAGATGAGTAGAGTCTGATGGGGAGAGTCTGATGAGTAGAGTCTGATGAGGAGAGTCTGATGAGTAGAGTCTGATGAGTAGAGTCAGATGAGGAGCGTCTGATGAGCAGAGTCTGATGAGGAGAGTCTGATGAGGAGAGTCTGATGAGGAGAGTCAGATGAGTAGAGTCTGATGGGGAGCGTCTGATGAGGAGAGTCAGATGAGGAGCGTCTGATGAGGAGAGTCTGATGAGGAGAGTCAGATGAGGAGAGTCTGATGAGTAGAGTCTGATGAGGAGAGTCTGATGAGGAGAGTCAGATGAGGAGAGTCAGATGAGGAGCGTCTGATGAGGAGAGTCTGATGAGGAGAGTCAGATGAGGAGAGTCTGATGAGTAGAGTCTGATGAGGAGAGTCTGATGAGGAGAGTCTGATGAGGAGAGTCTGATGAGGAGAGTCTGATGAGGAGAGTCAGATGAGTAGAGTCTGATGAGGAGAGTCTGATGAGGAGAGTCTGATGAGGAGAGTCTGATGAGGAGAGTCCGATGAGGAGAGTCTGATGAGGAGAGTCTGATGAGCAGAGTCTGATGAAGAGAGTCTGATATATTATCGTCACTATATCATTGTCTAATTTTCCTCATCAAAATGTGATTTCATCTTTTATAAACACAAACCTGAGATGCTCAAGTTCAAATTTAAAATCCAGAATCTCATTTTAAAATCTAAAATATGATCATGATTGTGCAGTTGTGGTGTGACCCTCTGAGGACACCATCCTCACAAGGACGGTTGCAGTGAGAATACAGTTGTTGTGTCCCTGGGCAAGACACTTCATATAGACAATGTCATCAACCCTAACAAAAAAGAAAAGCCTTTATCAATATAATACATATTTGTCTTATTAAGGGCAGATACTTCAGACGTTTTGATCTAAGATAAAGCTGCATGAAAATACTTTTTATTCATTCAAACGGTTTTGTTTTGCTTCCATGAAAAGCTGAAATAGTATATTTAGTCACTAGTACTTAATACTATGGAAGTATTCAACTAAAAGTAGCTGATTCTTCTTTCCTGACCATTATACAGTTGCAATAGTTGAAATACTATATAACTATCATATATCATATATATTTTCTCCTAACACTATATGTACTTGTTTATCTTCACTACAACTATGATCTTTCTAAATCTACTAAAATACATTCTAGTCCTGTTCGTTCAATACAGACCAATCCTTTACGTTTGAATATAAATGTTTACATGTGTCGTCCTCATATTGTTTGTACAATGTACTGGTGTTTTCTGTCTTATACAACAGGCGTATGTATGGATGAGAGTGAAACTGTATGTATGGATGAGAGTGAAACTGTATGTATGGATGAGAGTGAAGCTGTATGTATGGATGAGAGTGAAACTGTATGTATGGATGAGAGTGAAGCTGTATGTATGGATGAGAGGGAAGCTGTATGTATGGATGAGAGTGAAACTGTATGTATGGATGAGAGTGAAACTGTATGTATGGATGAGAGTGAAACTGTATGTATGGATGAGAGTGAAACTGTATGTATGGATGAGAGTGAAGCTGTATGTATGGATGAGAGTGAAGCTGTATGTATGGATGAGAGTGAAACTGTATGTATGGATGAGAGGGAAGCTGTATGTATGGATGAGAGTGAAACTGTATGTATGGATGAGAGTGAAACTGTATGTATGGATGAGAGTGAAGCTGTATGTATGGATGAGAGTGAAACTGTATGTATGGATGAGAGTGAAACTGTATGTATGGATGAGAGTGAAGCTGTATGTATGGATGAGAGTGAAACTGTATGTATGGATGAGAGGGAAGCTGTATGTATGGATGAGAGTGAAACTGTATGTATGGATGAGAGTGAAACTGTATGTATGGATGAGAGTGAAGCTGTATGTATGGATGAGAGTGAAACTGTATGTATGGATGAGAGTGAAACTGTATGTATGGATGAGAGGGAAGCTGTATGTATGGATGAGAGTGAAACTGTATGTATGGATGAGAGGGAAGCTGTATGTATGGATGAGAGGGAAGCTGTATGTATGGATGAGAGTGAAGCTGTATGTATGGATGAGAGTGAAACTGTATGTATGGATGAGAGTGAAACTGTATGTATGGATGAGAGTGAAGCTGTATGTATGGATGAGAGTGAAACTGTATGTATGGATGAGAGTGAAACTGTATGTATGGATGAGAGTGAAACTGTATGTATGGATGAGAGTGAAACTGTATGTATGGATGAGAGTGAAGCTGTATGTATGGATGAGAGTGAAACTGTATGTATGGATGAGAGTGAAACTGTATGTATGGATGAGAGTGAAACTGTATGTATGGATGAGAGTGAAGCTGTATGTATGGATGAGAGTGAAACTGTATGTATGGATGAGAGTGAAACTGTATGTATGGATGAGAGGGAAGCTGTATGTATGGATGAGAGTGAAGCTGTATGTATGGATGAGAGGGAAGCTGTATGTATGGATGAGAGTGAAACTGTATGTATGGATGAGAGGGAAGCTGTATGTATGGATGAGAGTGAAGCTGTATGTATGGATGAGAGTGAAACTGTATGTATGGATGAGAGTGAAACTGTGTGTATGGATGAGAGTGAAACTGTATGTATGGATGAGAGTGAAGCTGTATGTATGGATGAGAGTGAAGCTGTATGTATGGATGAGAGTGAAGCTGTATGTATGGATGAGAGTGAAGCTGTATGTATGGATGAGAGTGAAGCTGTATGTATGGATGAGAGTGAAACTGTATGTATGGATGAGAGGGAAGCTGTATGTATGGATGAGAGTGAAACTGTATGTATGGATGAGAGGGAAGCTGTATGTATGGATGAGAGGGAAGCTGTATGGATGGATGAGAGTGAAACTGTATGTATGGATGAGAGGGAAGCTGTATGTATGGATGAGAGGGAAGCTGTATGTATGGATGAGAGGGAAGCTGTATGTATGGATGAGAGTGAAGCTGTATGTATGGATGAGAGTGAAACTGTATGTATGGATGAGAGTGAAGCTGTATGTATGGATGAGAGTGAAGCTGTATGTATGGATGAGAGGGAAGCTGTATGGATGGATGAGAGTGAAACTGTATGTATGGATGAGAGGGAAGCTGTATGTATGGATGAGAGTGAAGCTGTATGTATGGATGAGAGGGAAGCTGTATGGATGGATGAGAGTGAAACTGTATGTATGGATGAGAGGGAAGCTGTATGTATGGATGAGAGGGAAGCTGTATGTATGGATGAGAGTGAAGCTGTATGTATGGATGAGAGTGAAACTGTATGTATGGATGAGAGGGAAGCTGTATGTATGGATGAGAGGGAAGCTGTATGTATGGATGAGAGTGAAGCTGTATGTATGGATGAGAGTGAAACTGTATGTATGGATGAGAGGGAAGCTGTATGTATGGATTATGTATGGATGAGAGTGAAGCTGATGCAACAGTCTGTGTTAGTTTAAGGTCAGCGCTCCACAAGCCAATGTAGTGGTAATAATGACATTTCCTCATTCAAACATGAATTTCATTCACTTTATACGGGTTAGGGTCAGGGTTAGGGTTAGGGTTAGGGTTAGGGTTAGGGTTAGGGTTTAGGTTTAGGATTAGGGTTAGGGTTAGGGTAAGGGTTTAGGGTTAGGGTTAGGGTTAGGGTTTAGGATTAGGATTAGGGTTAGGGTTAGGGTTAGGGTAAGGGTTTAGGATTAGGGTTAGGGTTAGGGTAAGGGTTTAGGATTAGGATTAGGGTTAGGGTTAGGGTTAGGGTTTAGGATTAGGGTTAGGGTTAGGGTAAGGGTTTAGGATTAGGGTTAGGGTTAGGGTTAGGGTTAGGGTTTAGGATTAGGATTAGGGTTAGGGTTAGGGTTAGGGTAAGGGTTTAGGATTAGGGTTAGGGTTAACCCATCACACGGATCAGACATTTTGAGGTAATAACAAAATAGACAGCTTTAAAAATATGCATCACTCTGATCCAATTTTCAAATGATTACAGTAAATAATGATTTTGTTCTATTAAAGCCGTTTGTGATGCTCGATGGACAAACACACTTGACCAGGCCTGAGCTCATATTTTTGCCATTTTTCTTTTATCTGGTTCAGAATTTAGATTTGGGCGAAGAATGTACCGGTAATCAGATCATACAAGATAGATGGGTCAGGGTTAACTCTAACCCTAACCCTAACCCTAAGTATGGACATTAAGGTTAGGGTTAGGGTTAGGGTTAGGGTTACCCTAACCCATATTAAATATGACCTGGTAAATGTGACTGACAAAAATAGATCTACATCATGAAGTTATGAACTGACTCCAAAAAAATCCACAATGTAGAGTCCCACCTCTGTCCCTGTCCCACCATCTGTCCCCGTCCCAGCATCTGTCCCACCATCTGTCCCCGTCCCACCATCTGTCCCCATCCCACCATCTGTCCCTGTCCCACCATATGCCCCTGTCCCACCTCTGTCCCTGTCCCACCATCTGTCCCTGCCCCACCATCTGTCCCTGTCCCACCTCTGTCCCTGTCCCACCATCTGTCCCTGTCCCACCTCTGTCCCTGTCCCACCAGTCTCAGACCTGTGATGAGCTCTCATACTGTAGATCATTGTGATGTCTCTAAATATGATGAGGCCAATGATGCTGCGGTGGCTTTGGCTCGACGCCTGGAAAGACTTTTAAATGAATGAGAAAAGTACATATGCTGCACTCACCTGATGCGAGAACACAAGTCCTGCCCCCGGAGACATCATTTACACCTCGCTCAGACGGGACGGACATGTGGAGGCCAAACGCACACAAACACAACCAAAGAAAGTTTGTATTATTCCAAAGAATAAATTGCACAAAATCTGCTATTTTCAAAGTACAAACACAAATATTAGACAAACAAATCCTACTGTATCTGAATTGTCACGTGTGGACTTACACTCAGTGAAGAGTAAACTAAACCTAAAGGAGTCAAGGAGTCAAGGAGTAAACACGTGAGGTCTGACACTACTCACAGAAGAACACTTTCTTTGAGCTGTAAGTCAGATGTAACTGAGCTGTCAGGTCATTGTGCTAAAACTGCCGACAATGCATCTCCAGGTTCAAGACCACAAAAAGTAAATAAATCAAATAATCTCAACGAATACAGGATGTGGGCGGGGATAGGTGGTAGGTAAAAACATGAATTTTCTGAGCAGTGGAACCTCAGTTGTGAGACAAAACAGGATTACTCGAACATGCAGGGATCAGTCTAAATACAACTTGGAGGAAACATCATTGTAACAAGAGTGAAAGCTCATTAAAGTTGATTTAGTTTAAAACTGAAATGAGCTTCCACCTGTAACTAAAAGGGCATTTACAGTTTCAGCTCTTCAGCATTTACTCATGAGCATATAAGATGCGAGCATGACGTCTTTTAAAGACTGTGGATATATAGTTTCTTATTTCTCTCACTCATCACTAATGTGTTCTTCTTCATCTCTTCTGCACAAAGCCCATTACTAACAACAATGTCAAGTGTAAAATGACTGGATATATCATATATATCATATATATTCATGCTTGTGCAAATGAATAATAGGTTGAACACATCTGCAGCGCCTCTTTGAGCACGAGCTGCCCCGGGGCTGTCAAAGGCTTGGTTTCCATGGAGTAATAGGACCCTAACCCTAACCCATGGAGCACTTGCCTTTGGGCTCAGTCTCTTGTCCTCAATGTTCACTGAGCATCACAGAGAGACTAGCTCACACAGAGGGAGCTCCATTTATTCAAACACTTTTACTTCTAAATATAAGGTGTTTTAGCAGGTGACAACATTCAATATAAATATCTAGTATTTGTTAATTAGACGGTTTCTTTGATTACTCTCGTGTGTTCAGACATGCTTGACTAATCGTGCCAATTTGGGCTGGTCCTTGTTTTTTGCCACAAACAGACTACATGCAGGGCTGGTTACCATGTGACCTACCCAGAGTGTCTCTACTGGGACATAATCCAGGGACAAGCGCCTTATCGCAGCTAATACGTTTTAAGAGACATAAGTACTAGATTAATGACATTCAATCAGATAAGTTTGGAAATGTGGAAGTGTCTGAATGATTATTATATGAATAATAATAAATGTGGAGAGAATGATGGATAATGTGGGTAAATGTAAAGGATGAAGCCGTGTTCATCACTACAGTTCACATTGTCACCTCATCTGTGAAGTGCACGTGAGTGGCCAAAGTGTTTTATATATATAAACATATCAAACATATAGAACATATCAAACATATCAAACATATAGAACATATCGAACATATCAAACATATCAAACATATAGAACATATCGAACATATCGAACATATCGAACATATCAAACATATATAACATATCAAACATATCAAACATATAGAACATATCAAACATATCAAACATATTGAACATATCGAACATATCGAACATATCGAACATATCAAACATATATAACATATCGAACATATCAAACATATCGAACATATAGAACATATCAAACATATCAAACATATTGAACATATCGAACATATCGAACATATCAAACATATAGAACATATCGAACATATCAAACATATCGAACATATCGAACATATCAAACATATATAACATATCGAACATATCAAACATATCGAACATATAGAACATATCAAACATATCAAACATATCGAACATATCGAACATATCGAACATATCGAACATATCAAACATATCAAACATATCGAACATATCGAACATATCAAACATATATAACATATCGAACATATCGAACATATCAAACATATCGAACATATAGAACATATCAAACATATCAAACATATTGAACATATCGAACATATCGAACATATCGAACATATCAAACATATCAAACATATCAAACATATCGAACGTATCGAACATATCGAACATATCGAACATATCGAACATATATAACATATCAAACATATCAAACATATAGAACATATCGAACATATCGAACATATCGAACGTATCGAACATATCGAACATATCGAACATATAGAACATATAGAACATATCAAACATATAGAACATATCAAACATATCAAACATATAGAACATATCGAACATATCGAACATATCGAACGTATCGAACATATCGAACATATCAAACATATAGAACATATCGAACGTATCGAACATATAGAACATATAGAACATATATAACATATCAAACATATAGAACATATCAAACATATTAAACATATCGAACATATCGAACGTATCGAACATATAGAACATAGAACATATCGAACATATCAAACATATAGGACATATCAAACATATAGGACATATCAAACAAATCAAACATATCAAACATATCAAACATATCAAACATATCAAACATATCGAACATATCGAACATATCGAACATATCAAACATATCGAACATATCGAACATATCAAACATATCAAACATATCAAACATATCAAACATATAGAACATATCGAACATATTGAACATATCGAACGTATCGAACATATCGAACATATCGAACATATAGGACATATCAAACAAATCAAACATATCAAACATATCAAACATATCAAACATATCAAACATATTAAACATATCAAACATATTAAACATATAGAACATATCAAACATATCAAACATATAGAACATATCAAACATATCGAACATATCGAACATATCAAACATATCGAACATATCAAACATATCAAACATATCGAACATATCAAACATATCAAACATATAGAACATATAGAACATATAGAACATATCAAACATATAGAACATATCAAACATATTAAACATATCAAACATATAGAACATATAGAACATATCGAACATATCGAACATATCAAACATATTAAACATATCAAACATATAGAACATATAGAACATATCGAACATATCGAACATATCAAACATATAGGACATATCAAACATATAGGACATATCAAACAAATCAAACATATCAAACATATCAAACATATCAAACATATCGAACATATCAAACATAGGCGCGGCAGGTCACACGGGGCCCTCTTCCATCTCCATAGGGCACGAGAAAATGCAACATAAATGGTCCGTATCATAAGAAACACATTAGGAGATGATATGAAATGCTTCAGGTGCATTTTTACAGCCTTTTTGACCTTGAGGTAAATAATGACATAATATTGTTTAGAAAGAAGTTCTACTAAATGGAGTCAGCAAATATTTCTTCCAGAATGGATTCTTTATATGTTTTCTCTTTCTCCTTGAAAGGTGAAAACCACATATTTCACTGGTCATTTATGACAAATACATGACACTGTTTGCTGAACAATCTAAGTTGTGTGTTTCTTTCGTGCACAGCCCCATTGTTAACCCTAACCCCCATTGTTCTACAGCAGCACTACTACTTCTACTACAATAAACGATACATTTCACAGGCAATATTTAAGCTGCATCACTTCACATGGATCAGTTGTCTGGAGTTTTGTACTTTACAATGTTGACAATCAAAGAGTTCCGCCGGTGCAGCACCAGGACAACATTAACAAGCCCACATTAAGTTTTATAAAGTCACATTTCTTCTGGGCATGTTAGCGGGAGCTTTTATTAGCAGAGAGCTATAATAGTGAAGCTGACGCCTGTCTTTGATCGGAGTTTAATGAGGAATCACACAGAAGGAGGCATTCCTGTGGGGTATGAGGAGTGGGACAATGCTCTGCTTCATTAAAGAAACATGTTTGCTGTAATGATGCAGATGAGTTTAAAATTAGCATCTCCCTCAGCCACAAATGAGCGTGACGGTTCTGAAGAGGCAGCGAGCGGCAGTGAAGCGGTCAGCTAACACGGACTAATGTGGAGAAGATGGAGGAACGGGTGTGGGAAGTGTTTATAGCAACAATTATCATAATGATCCCATCAAATATGATGAAACTTACAGTATATCGGTATATAAAAGAGTCCTCTGGACAGAGGTAAACCCTGGACACCAGTCCTGGACAGTCACTTTCATTCATAATGGGCCAGACTAGAAATATTATATTATTATTATTATTATTAGGCCCGCGCGCCACAAGCTGGCGAGAGGCCTATTAGTCCCGTAAGGCCGTGCAAAGCACGGCTGTGAAAGTGCGCACGTAGTGCGCACGAAATCGAGCGTGAAGCGCTCGCCCACTTCCAAACACTCACTAACGCACTCCTTCACTCACGCACGCCCCGTGCAGACTAATTAGTAGTAGGAAAATGGAACATTACCGTTGTAAACGGGCGAAGCCCGTGCAAACGTTTGCACTAAACGAGCACTTTACATTGATAAACCACTCATTTGCCCTAAGTACCTCACGAATACGTTCCCCATCTCTTGCATGTTCCGTGCATATAAACATGTAATGCAAAAAAATAACATTATTACTGTATAGAGGGCCAAAAACACAAAGTGGGCGGAGCCCACTCAAAATTAACGAAAGTACCCGTCAGTGACCAGGGACCCACACCATGAGGTAGGAAAGCGCGAGCGCTTTCCGAAAATGTATAGTTTATTATATTTGAAAAATGGGAAACATTGTTTTCGCATCGCAATATTATTCTTTCTTTCTTCTTCTTCTTCTTCTCGGGACCAACCCCCCTATTTTTCACCCAGTGAACATTGACGAAAAGTCACAAAAATTTGCACACCTCTAAAAATCGTGCCTCTCTACATTCTGGCTATTTCCCTTTTCTAAAATTAAAAAAATTGGCGCGTCAGCGCCCCCAAATGTACCAAAAATGCATTGAGAGATGGGAAATGACCCAAAAAAAAATCTGATCGTAGAATCATGAAATTTGGCGCAGAGGTAGATGGTGACAAGAGAAGTAAAAAATATTATTACGGCAACGCCGTCCGCCCAACCAAATGTCGGCCATATTGCTTCAAAAATGGCTAAACATGACTTCGGGAGTTTTTCCAAACGTCGTACTTTTACGAACTCCTCTCAGGGCGTTGGCCCTAAAAAGCTGAAATTTGGTGAAAATGCTACTGAGGAGTGGGACATCAAAAGTTATCCAAATTACATTGATACCTGTCACGGTCTCTGTGCGGCGAAGCCGCAAACTGTAGCAAGAATTTCAGAAATCTCCCAAATTTAACATTTCTGCCGTTTGCGCAGATAAAGTCCGAATTGTGTCAAATTAGAATCAGTTGTTAAACTCTTTGCCCTAAACCTACTTGAAGTCAAATAAATTAATTTGGAGCCACAGCGCCCCCTACAGATTTTATATGGAGGTTAAATATTTAGTTTTGCAAAATTATATGAAATTTGACACACAACTCAATTTTGGCATCCCCATCAAAAAAGTCAATGAGACCCATGTCATAATTGTTATGGCTTTGCCGTAACGATGACCGAAACCTTCCATGTTATTCCAATGGGGAAATCGCCAGAACATGTTTACACTTTAGACTTTCACAAACTCCTCTTAGGGCGTCAGCCCTATTAGCCTGAAATTTGGTGAGACTCATCTTCAGGGGTGGACCATCAAAAGTTATCCACATTTTTATTCAAAGAGTCACGTTGTCTGTGCGGCAAAGCCGCACATTTTGCCAAGAATTCAAAATAAAATTGCTTTTTGATGGTAAAACAAAGGGGAGAAGATGTGACAGCGTCACAGATTCAGCAGTAGGCGTAATAAAAGGACAATTGGGGCGCGTTAGCGCCCCCTCCTCTTGCGGCGTGGCGGCGGCGTGGCGGCGGCGTGGCGGCAGCGTGGCGAGGGCCGATCATTGCCGCTTGCGGCTATATTTTTAGGCCCGAGCCCCAGCAGGGCGGAGGGCCTATTGCTCCCGCAACGCTGCCGAAGGCAGCGTTGCAACTGTCTGACCAAACATGCGGGCTGTGCCCGCATGTTTGGTACCCCGTCGCCCCTGGCAAGTACAGTGAACTAGCCCATGCCGAAGGCATGGATCATGCATACTTACTCCTGCTATGACAGAAATAGTCAACAATTAGTGCGATTAATTGTTGACAACAGCAGCGCGAAAACCCTCCTGGCATCGTCCCGTACGCGAGAATCCATGCTGCAGGCATGGGCCATGCTTGTATCTGCTCAAATCAATGGAAGTCTATGGGGAGTGGGCGGGGCATCCCGACGGAATAGCGAGTGACGAGCGCGTAAGCGCTCGTAATGATGATTCCACCCCATGGCGGCATCGGGAAGGCTTAGAGCTTTCAAACGATGTATCATTTGTTGTTATAGTGGAAACGGCTATATTGTTTTTGCTAAAAATATTATTATTATTATTTTTCTTGTTCTTCATCGCTTTGAGCTCTAATTTGACCCCCTGAACATGCTCAAAAACTCACCAAACTTTGCCCAAAATTCAGAATCGGCGAAAAATTTTGTTTTTTCTGGGCCATTTTTTTTCCGTTAAAAAATGGCGCGACAGCGCCACCGACAAAAGTCAAAATACATTGCGCCTATGGGAGACGCCCCGAGGTCAACTTTGTCGTAGAGCTACGAAATTCGGAACACACATTCCTCTCGTGAGGACAAAAAAAAAATATTATTGTGGCCACGCCCCCAGATTTACCCTATGGCCGCCATCTTCCTTTGAAAATGAAAACACGCTGTGTTAGCCATTTTTTTCACGTCAAACTTTGACGAACTCCTCCTAGGGCGTTTTGCCCACCGACTTCAAAATCGGCGTACGTCCTCTGGACAAGTGGGGCAGCCGCAAAGTTGGACAACTTATTTTGGAATATTGCAGATCTAAAAATTGCTCCCATTTGATCAAAACAAGTCCGATTAGGACCAAATTTTAATCAGTTGTTAAACTTTCTAGTTTGGACCAGTTTAGGCTGACAAAATTGAAATGGCAGTGATAGCGCCCCCTACAGAGTGACCTTTAAATTAACATTGAAGGTCAAAAATTAGTTTTACCAAAATTGTCTAAACTTTACCCAAAATTCTATTTTGCCGTCCCGATCACAAAAGCCAATCAGACAAATGCCTTAATTTTTACGGCGTAGTCGTAGCGATGACATAAACCTCCCATGTTATCCCTATGGGAAAACCACAAAATCTCTCAAATTACCACATTTTTATGTTTCACACTTTAACAAACTCCTCCTAGTGCGTTTTGCCCACCAACCTCAAAATCGGTGTACGTCCTCTAGACAAGTGGGGCATCTAAAGTTATCCAAATTTTAAGGATAACTTTTACGGTCTCTGTGCGACGGAGCCGCAAACGTTTCCCAGAATTCTGACTATTTGGCCTTCAGAGTGGCCTATAAACAATAGAGTTTTTCCAAATGACATGGTATTTTGAACAAAATTCTAATTTGCCATCCTGATCATAAAAGTATGAGAGCCAAAGTCATATTTTGTACGACGTAACCGTAGCGTTGACAGAAACATCCCATGTTATCCTTATGGGAAAATCGCAGAATCGCTCAAATCACCACATTTTTACGCTTCACACTTTAATGAACTCCTCCTAGTGCGATTGTCCGATCAAGTTCATATTTGGAGAATATCATCTACACAAGCGGGGCATCAAAACTTGTCCATATTTTGATTCTAAGTGCTACGGTCTCTGTGTGGCGGACCCGCAAATTTATGTCAGAAATGGGAAAACAGCGAAATCTCTAAAATGACCACATTTTTACGCTTCACACTTTAACGAACTCCTCCTAGGGCGATAGCTCGATCAAGCTCATATTTGGGGAGAATCATCTACACAAGCGGGCATCAAAATTTAGTCATATTTTGATTTTAAGTGGTACGGTCTTTGTGCCGTGGAGCTGCAAATATACTGTCACAAATGGGAAAACCGCCAAATCCTTGAAATGTTCACATTTACGCTTCACACTTTAACAAACTCCTCTGTGGGCAATAGCTCCATCAAGCTTTACTTTGGGAAATATCATCTACACAAGCGGGGCAGCAAAAGTTATCCATATTTTTATTCCAAGTGCTACGGTCTCTGTGCGGCGGAGCAGCAAATTTGACTGACACTTGTGTTCATTTGCACTGGATTGGCCATGTCCAATGTGTCGCCGTCTGTCATGTTCTTTTTTAATACAACACAATAAGGGCGCCATCTTTATCAAGTCGAAAGCGCAGAGTCGGAAGGCCGGCGGCCTGCGAGGGCCGTTGGATGCCGCTTGCGGCTTTAATTTTTCTTGTTCTTCTTCAGCGCTTTGAGCTCTAATTTGACCCCCTGAACATGCTCAAAAACTCACCAAACTTTGCCCAAAATTCAGAATCGGCGAAAAATGTTGTTTTTCCTGGGCCATTTTTTTTTTCGTTAAAAAATGGCGCGACAGCGCCACCGACAAAAGTCAAAATACATTGCGCCTATGGGAGACGCCCCGAGGTCAACTTTGGCGTAAAGCTACGAAATTCGGGACACGCATTCCTCTCGTGAGGACAAAAAAAAAATATTATTGTGGCCACGCCCCCAGACTTACCCTATGGCCGCCATCTTCCTTTGAAAATGAAAACACGCTGTGTTAGCCATTTTGTTCACGTCAAACTTTGACAAACTCCTCCTAGGGCGTTTTGCCCACCGACTTCAAAATCGGCGTACGTCCTCTGGACAAGTGGGGCATCTAAAGTTATCCAATTTTTTGAGATACCTTTTACGGTCTGTGTGCGGTGCAGCCACAAAGTTGGACCACTTATTTTGGGATATTGCTAATCTAAAAATTGCTCCCATTTGATCAAAACCAGTCCGATTAGGACCAAATTTGAATCAGTTGTTAAACTTTCTAGTTTGGACCAGTTTAGGATGACAAAATTGAAATGGGCGCGATAGCGCCCCCTACAGAGTGACCTTTAAATTAACATTGAAGGTAAAAAATTAGTTTTACCAAAATGTTCTAAACTTTACCCAAAATTCTATTTTGCCGTCCCGATCAAAAAAGCCAATCAGACAAATGCCTTAATTTTTACGGCGTAGTCGTAGCGATGACAGAAACCTCCCATGTTATCCCTATGGGAAAACCGCACAATCTCTCAAATATCCACATTTTTATGTTTCACACTTTAACAAACTCCTCCTAGTGCGTTTTGCCCACCAACCTCAAAATCGGTGTACGTCTTCTAGACAAGTGGGGCATCTAAAGTTATCAAAATTTTAAGGATAACTTTTACGGTCTCTGTGCGACGGAGCCGCAAACGTTTCCCAGAAATCTGACTATTTGGCCTTCAGAGTGGCCTATAAAAATGAGTTTTTCCAAATGACATGACATTTTGAACAAAATTCTAATTTGCCATCCTGATCATAAAAGTATGAGAGCCAAAGTCATATTTTGTACGGCATAACTGTAGCGATGACAGAAACATCCCATGTTATCCTTATGGGAAAATTGCAGAATCGCTCAAATCACCACATTTTTACGGTTCACACTTTAACGAACTCCTCCTAGGGCGATTGTCCGATCAAGTTCATATTTGGGGAAAATCATCTACACAAGCGGGCATCAAAAGTTAGTCATATTTTGATTTTAAGTGGTACGGTCTCTGTGCCGTGGAGCTGCAAATATACTGTCACAGATGGGAAAACGCCAAATCTTTGAAATGTTCAAATTTATGCTTCACACTTTAACAAACTCCTCCGTGGGCAATAGCCCGATCAAGCTTTACTTTGGGAAATATCATCTACACAAGCGGGGCATCAAAAGTTATCCATATTTATATTCTAAGTGCTACGGTCTCTGTGCGGCGGCGCAGCAAATTTGACTGACACTTGTGTTGATTTGCACTGGATTGGCCATGTCGAATGTGTCGCCGTCTGTCAAGTTCTTTTTTAATTCAACACACAATAAGGGCGCCATCTTTATCAAGTCGAAAGCGCAGAGTCGGAAGGCCGGCGGCCCGCGAGGGCCGTTGGATGCCGCTTGCGGCTTTAATTCTTCTTTCTTTCTTCTTCTCGGGACCAACCCCCCTATTTTTCACCCAGTGAACATTGACGAAAAGTCATAAAAATGTGCACACCTCTAAAAATCGTGCCTCTCTACATTCTGGCTATTTCCCTTTTCTAAAATAAAAAAATTGGCGCGTCAGCGCCCCCAAATGTACCAAAAATACATTGCGAGATAGGAAATGACCCCAAAAAAATCTGATCGTAGAATCATGAAATTTGGCGCAGAGGTAGATGGTGACAAGAGAAGTAAAAAATATTATTACGGCAAAGCCGCAAACTTTAGCTGGAATTTCAGAAATCTCCCAAATTTAACATTTCTGCCGTTTGCGCAGATAAAGTCCGAATTGCGTCAAATTAGAATCAGTTGTTAAACTCTTTGCCCTAAACCTACTTGAAGTGAAATAAATTAATTTGGAGCCACAGCGCCCCCTACAGATTTTATATGGAGGTTAAATGTTTAGTTTTGCGAAATTTTATGAAATTTGACACACAACTCAATTTTGGCATCCCCATCAAAAAAGTCAATGAGACCCATGTCATAATTGTTATGGCGTTGCCGTAGCGATGACCGAAACCTCCCATGTTATTCCAATGGGGAAATTGCCAGAACATGTTTACACTTTAGACTTTCACAAACTCCTCTTAGGGCGTTAGCCCTATCAACATGAAATTTGGTGAGACTCATCTTCAGGACCATCAAAAGTTATCCACATTTTTATTCAAAGAGTCACGGTGTCTGTGCGGCAAAGCCGCACATTTTGCCAAGAATTCAAAATAAAATTGCTTTTTGATGGTAAAACAAAGGGGAGAAGATGTGACAGCGTCACAGATTCAGCAGTAGGCGTAACAAAAGGACAATTGGGGCGCGTTAGCGCCCCCTCCTCTTGCGGCGTGGCGGCGGCGTGGCGGCGGCGTGGCGGCGGCGTGGCGGCGGCGTGGCGGCGGCGTGGCGGCGGCGTGGCGAGGGCCGATCATTGCCGCTTGCGGCTATATTTATTATTATTATTATATAGTGCTTTTCCACCGTCAAGGCACTCAAAGTGCTTTATCAGGCGAGTGGATGTGGGTGAAGTGTCTTGCCCAAGGACACGATATTTGCTTTAGCGCCCCCCTGTGGCCCCTGGTGTTCCAACAGTCTCAGACTTGTCCTGCTCCTGAGAGCTGATCAAGCACTGGCACTTTATATATTTCCTTATATAAACTGTCTCTGTGTCACATCATATATTATAATATATATATTATAATGTATATCACAGAGGGATGGACTCAGCTGTACTTCCTGTTACTTTTATTTTTCAAAATGTCTTCATAAACTGCAACTTCAAGGAACTAAAATTATGATAAATATTTACCACATGTTCCATTCCACCAAACTAAGTCATAATTAGAAAAAAAAACAAGAACCAGTCAATTATTAGATGGGTTAGGTTAAGAGAATCCAGTCAAATGTTGAAGAGTTTTTTTTTTACCATATATATATATATATATATATATATATATATATATATATATATATATATATATATATATATATATATATTCATATTCATGTGCAATTACTGTCATGATCACATGCAATGGTATTTATTTATTTATTTATTTATTTGTCTATGGGAGTTTTTTTTTATTTATAGGAGATCTTCTACTGAAAGTGTTTTTCAGACTTCCTATAAGTGATCTGTTCTTCTGGATCTACCTCTGGATCTACCTGCGTTGCACCAATGAAATTTCCCCATGTGGGACAATAAAGGAATATCTTATCTTATATATAGATATATACAGTATACTATATATATATATATATAGCTGCATAATCATAATAAAACAGGGATGCACTTGCAGGCACATGCAGGCGATGGGTCTTTTGAGAGGCCCCTCCACACAGTTGGAAGGGTTCAGGGATAAAGCCAGTGTTCTTAACCTCTGCTTTTGGACATCTTGGTTGCGGCGGAGCTAATTGGAGCTAATTGTCCTTTAGGGATTATGACCATTTGTTCAGTGACTTCCTCATAGCCACTGGGGCGACCGGACAGGAGCAGAGGTCAAGCCCAGGGACTGCCCTCCAGCTCTGTCCAAATCTCTGTCAGAATCTTAACATTTTGCCCAACCAACATTAAAGGGACTGCAGTGGCTGAACTTAAAGTCAAACATTAGCTCGTCATCCGTCCACAATAACCATTCTTTTGAACATTTTCAACTTGGAAATGAAAAATACTAAGATTGCATTTTTTGTCCCTCACAAAGCCTGAGCCGTGCTGAATAATTCACATTACTGTTGATCCGTGGCACTCGGCTGCATGAGCATGACCCACTGCTTCTGGAACGCAGCAAAGAATGCACTCAAGAAGTTCAGTGCACCGGCCCAAATACGTCAAAGCAATTAAGCCTGTAATTGATTAGATCAATTCTCCCAAAAATATCAAAAGATTTGCTGGTTGTGCAGAAATGTGCTCTTGGAGTTTGGATCATACAAAGAATGAAGGAGCATAAATAGTTGGTGCATAGAGCCAAGGGCTTGAGTCTTTAATCATGTGGTTCTATCATGAAAAACAAGTGTAGAAGATGTGTTTAATGTACATCCAGCTTCATTCATGTTGGTTCAACAGTCACAAGACCATGAGTGAGTTCACACTTTGGTCCAGGTTTGAGCCCAGTTTAGTCCTGAGGTCGACTTGGTTTATCCTATTTTAGTCTTGATCTAGTCTTGGTACAGTCCAGACTTAGCTTGACCCAAACCCAGTCTAGATCAAGCCTAAACAAAGAGTAAACTAAGACTTTAACAGGAACTTTTTTTCACAAAATCACAAAGTCAAACCTTTTTCTTTATAATTTACAGCAATGCATTAGGGAATGTGTGACATGCAGACTGAAAGCAACAGTAAATAGTGCTTTATGTCTGTTAAGAGGAAATGAATGATTCAATCCATGTCCCGATGTAAGCGATGGAGACTCATGCAGCCCACAGGTCAACTTAAGGTTACCATGACAAATTCTTCAGTTCATTGTGGCCAAAATCAATAGTTAATTACAAATTAGCAGCGGTTTGTTCTTGGGCTGTTATTGATCCCATAGACCTGATAAAGAATGACTGAATCAATCACTCACAAGGCCTCAAGCTGCTGGGACTGATGGTGGTGGTGGGTGTGAAGTCCGAGCAAGTCTGTTTCAAGTTGGAAAAAGAAGTGTATTTAGACACCAGCAAATGAGGTAGAGAACATCATTAGCATTTCCTCTTAATATTTGATTATCTGTGACAGTGTTCTGCAGAAACCTCAACTCAATCCTATAAGTTTACAAAGTAAACTAAACATAGTGAACATGATTCATACTTAAGAGTTTACTAAAAATCTTGCCTTTTCCCCATCGTGTAACCAGTTTATAATGAGGTAATTATCCACAACTATCACGTAGTATTGCAAATTCATATCAATTACAACAACAGTAATGATAAATACTAACACTTTTATTATTGTGATATATAATATTATATATCACATTGTGATATATAATATCCCTGGTGACGTGTAAGATCCTGGTTTAGGACTGGTTTAGGACTGGTTTCCACACTGACCCACACTTGCCCACACTGGCCCACACTGACCCACACTGGCCCACACTGGCCCACAATGACCCACACTGACCCAAAATGACCCACACTGGCCCACACTGGCCCACACTGACCCACAATGGCCCACACTGGCCCACAATGGGCCACACTGACCCACAATGACCCACACTGGCCCACACTGGCCCACACTGACCCACAATGACCCACAATGACCCACACTGGCCCACACTGACCCACAATGGCCCACACTGGCCCACACTGGCCCACACTGACCCACAATGACCCACAATGACCCACACTGGCCCACACTGACCCACAATAGCCCACACTGGCCCACACTGGCCCACACTGACCCACAATGACCCACACTGGCCCACACTGGCCCACACTGACCCACAATGACCCACACTGGCCCACAATGGGCCACACTGACCCACAATGGCCCACACTGGCCCACAATGGCCCACACTGGGCCACACTGGGCCCACACTGGCAGACACTCCAGACACTTCCCATCATGATTTAACGTTGCCGCGGCGACAGGCGTCTCCAGGATGGGCACATCACCTTTAGATTGATTCTTTCAAATGTTATACTTTATGAAATATATACATTAAAATGATGCATCTCGTCCCAGTTCAGGTCTGGACATTGGTCTGGACATTGGTTTGATGAAACAAAGGCATTAAAGGTCAGGGCTGCAGTGAGTCCAACATAAACCGAGCCGAGGCTAGAAAACATCCTCACCCGCTCATAATGAAGCTTCTCAGCCATCAGGACAAAGTGAAGATCCTTCACCCGCTCATAATGAAGCTTCTCAGCCATCAGGACAAAGTGAAGATCCTTCACCCGCTCATAATGAAGCTTCTCATCCATCAGGACAAAGTGAAGATCCTTCACCTGACACGCACCAAAGGGGATTTAATGTTCCAACACAATCATCCACGTATTCCCAGATTTCAGTGAAGCGGTTCAAGGAAAACGCAAAGCTTTTCTCCCGGTGAAAAAGAAACTCCAAACACTGGGCATAAGATACACTATGCATTTTCCAGCTATATTGTCCTTTACATACAGGGGCAAGTATTAACGATTTCATTCACCTGCGGAGGCAGAACTGTGTATCGGCCTTCAGACCCAGGTTAGTGAACCATCACCTGTGGAACAATCACACCTACGATAATATATAAACATTAAAAAAAAACTATCTACAACGTCAACTTGGTCCTATCTCTCAACTCCTGTCTGTATTGGACCATGGACTACCAGCCTATTCCTCATGTGAACTTATAACATATTGTAAAATATATGTGTGCACAACAGAAAAGGCGTGTGTCACGATGTAAACATAGAATGAGTTGCTGGGATATTGCGTCCCAGACTTCGAGCTTGGAGACGGGTGTCATGACTGAGTGCTCACCTGGATGGGTATTGGTGCCGGGGGTGGCGCATGGGTTGGACAGGATCTGATCTTTACTGTCCCGGACATCGGGCCTCTTCCTGTGAGTCCAGGGAAGTGCTGGTCCCGGACATCGGGCCTCTTCCTGTGAGTCCAGGGAAGTGCTGGTCCCGGATATGGGGCCTCTTCCTGTGAGTCCAGGGAAGTGCTGGTCCCGGACATCGGGCCTCTTCCTGTGAGTCCAGGGAAGTGCTGGTCCCGGACATCGGGCCTCTTCCTGTGAGTCCAGGGAAGTGCTGGTCCCGGACATCGGGCCTCTTCCTGTGAGTCCAGGGAAGTGCTGGTCCCGGACATCGGGCCTCTTCCTGTGAGTCCAGGGAAGTGCTGGTCCCGGACATCGGGCCTCTTCCTGTGAGTCCAGGGAAGTGCTGGTCCCGGACATCGGGCCTCTTCCTGTGTGTCGAGGTCGGGGCTGGGATTTTCGTTCTCCACTGACACTATTAGAACAAACCTAAAGGATATTAAATACCAACTACCGTAGGCTTATTGACCATTCAGGCCTTATACTTATGCCTATACTAATAAAACAAATGGAAACGTTCTTGGACTAATACTCTTAAAATATAAAAGGTCGACAAGAGCCTCTTCTAAATGTTAGGGTATAGTTTAGCACAACAGCATGGAGATAGGTTGTGCTGTATTTGGTGCTTGGGGGGAAGGGAGGGAGGGAACGGGATGGGTTGGTGTAGGTGTTCACTTTTCAATTTATTTATTTTTTTCAAATTTTGTGTTTACTCTTTTTTTTTAAATATATTTGGATTATTTTAACCTTTATTATTAAAGCGGCATCCAATGATCTACTGAGCAATTTGTGGCTTCTGAAAAGATGGAACAAGCTCACATGTTTTAGAATAACTTCATGGTAAATGTCAAAACAGTCATAACATGTTCTTGGAATATTAAAGGGCGCAATAACTCGACAAAAAGGAATAAAATATTAACATTTATGAAAAAGGAAAGGGTAGCCATTGGACTGCTACAAGAGAGACATTTGACAAAATCGGAGCATTTAAAACTGAAAAGAGACTGGGTCGGCCAAATATATTTTTCCTCTTATAATAGCAAAAGCAGAGGAGTTGCAATTTTGATCCACAAAAATCTTCCACTTAAAGTTGAACACATTGAATCAGATCCAGGGGGATGTTTTGTTTTAGTACACGGTTCATTATATGGCCAAACTGTGACAATCCTGAATGAAAATTGAATTGAATATTTTTTCTAAATTGACATCATTGATTGTGGAATTTGGAACTACCAATACTATTGTAGGGGGTGATTGGAAATGTTTCTTAGATGGTAATGTAGATAAACTCCCCAGCTGTAAAACCCCTTTAAACCCCAGACAGAAATCTATGCTTCAGGAAACGGGCATAATTGATATCTGGCGTAGACAAAACCCACTTGATAAGAATTTCACATTTTATTCAAGCCCTCATAAGACCTATTCACGTATTGACTATTTTCTAGTTCCACAAAACCTAATTGAAAAGATTGACAAATGTACTATCGGCTCTATTCACATCTCAGATCATGCTCCCATTTTTTTGTATATGAATATGTCCCACAACTATTCAGGTAGATGTACATGGAATTGTAATCGATCCATTCTATCAGACTCTGAGTTTTGCTCTATGATTCGTAAAGAACTAATTTTTTTTATACAAGAGAATGACAATGAATATACAAACCCTTCAAACTTGTGGGAAACAACTAAGGCCTATCTAAGAGGATTAATAATTGCTTATTGCTCAGCTAAAAAGAAAAAGAAACTGAATGAACAAACTCGCCTCGAAGAGGAACTAGCAGAGGTTGACCATAAACACAATGTTAACGAAGCAAATTGGGCTAAATTATTAAGAATAAGAACAGCTTTGAATGTCCTAATAACTCAAAATGCAGAAAAAGCCTTATTTAAACAAAAACATAAAGTATATGAACAAGCTAATAGATCTGGAAAGTATCTTTCTAATCTCATTAATAACATTGTTCTCAACAAAGCAATTACCCAAATTAAAGATCCAAAGGGTAAGATCTGTTATGCAAATATGGAAATTGCAAAAGTATTTAGTGAATATTATTCTATACTGTATTCATCTAAATTTTCAGGCACACAATTAAAAATGCACAATTTTTTTCAACAAATAAAGTTAACTAAAATCTCAGAGGTGGACAAACAGAGCTGTGAGAAGGACATAACTTGTGAGGAAGTTGAGATGATGATAGACAACCTTCCATCAGGGAAGGCATGTGGGCCAGATGGTCTACCATCTGAAATTTATAAAATATTTAAAGATATTTTTGCCCCTTTATTAACTCAAATGTAGATTCACTCCTTTTTGATTCAAACACTTCCTCCTTCTCTGCAACAGGCGACTATAAAAGTGATTTTAAAGGAAAATAAAGACCCCAACAACCCCGCCTCGTATCGGCCCATTAGCATTCAAAATATAGACTGTAAAATATTGGCCAAACTGCTTGCAGCCAGAATTAACAATATAGTACCTAAAATTATTAATAATGACCAGACAGGATTTGTGGCTAATAGGAATTCATATACCAACATAAGGCGCCTAATTAACATATTACAGTATATTAAGATGAAACAATCCGATGCTATGATAGTAACACTGGACGCGGAAAAGGCATTTGACAATATTGAATGGCCTTATTTGTTTTACACTTTAAAAGAATTCTCTTTTGGAGAAGTGTTTACTGATTGGGTGAGACTTCTGTACTCCAAACCTCAAGCCTCAATATGTATTAACGGAGTGACATCATCTCCATTTTCAATAAGTAAAGGCAGTAAACAAGGCTGCCCTCTGTCACCATTACTTTTCGTCTTAGCAATGGAACCTTTGGCCGAAATGATAAGAATCTCCTCTTTAGTGAAAGGAATTCAAACTGAAGTCAAAACACACAAGATCTCGCTCTGTGCAGATGATGTCCTTTTATTCTTAAATGATCCTATAGGCTCTGTTCCTCCACTAATCAACATTATAAACACATTTGGAGAGTTATCAGGCTATAAGGTTAACTACGAGAAATCTACTGCACTACCCTTGGGAAAGTATAATTATTCTGAACTAACTAAATATATACCCTTTAAATTATCATCTGAAGGCTTTAAATATCTTGGTCTAAATATCTCCCCCAAAATCAATGATAAATCAAGCCATGACTAAAATGAAGAAAGACTTACAAAGATGGACTCCTCTTCCATTATCATTGACCGGGAGAGTTGCCGTCATTAAAATGAACATCTTGCCAAGATTGCTATATCCAATGCAGCTTTTACCTAATCATGTTCCTGAAATATTTTTTAAGTCAATTCACCAACTAATCAGGAAATTTCTTTGGAAAGGAAAACGCCCGAGACTGAAATTAGAAAAACTACAATTACCAGTTGACAAAGGAGGCTTAGCATTACCAAACATAAAATACTACTTCTGGGCTGCCCAAATTAAATATATACTAGAATGGATTAGAAATGATACTGACTCTTTATATTTGGATCTTGAAGCGCTGGGACTAAATACAGCACTCTCAGCCATACCATTTATTAATAATAATTCCTTGATAAAAGGGCTAAATGATAATGTTGTTGTGAAAAATACCCTCAAAACTTGGCAAAATGTGCGCAGACACTTCAGAATAGTGGAGCAATATTCATTTTTAGCAGCCGTTTATGATAATCCCGATTTTCCAGTATCATGCACAGATGCAGGCTTTAAAATGTGGAGAGACGCCGGTATATATAAGATCCAAGACCTCTTCTCTGGTGGAAACCTAAAATCTTTTTCTCAACTTAAGTTAGAATATAATCTCCCACAGGCACATTTCTATCGATATTTACAAATAAGAAGCTATATCTTTTCAATTCCATTCTATAAAAATGGCCCTTATAATAATCAACTTGAAACTATTTTACTTAAGGCTCAATTAAAAAAGAAAAGCTTAGGCTATTTGTATAAATGTATGTTTGTCAAACCCATTTTGATAAAAAGTAAAAATCTTTGGACCGATGACTTTAGAGCCCATTTGGACGAGTCAAAATGGAAACAAGTTTTATTAAATGCAAAGAAAATTACATGTTCTAATAGATCTTATGAAACCCAATACAAAATAATCCATAGGCTTCATGTGACACCAGTTATTCACAGTAAATATGATTCTACAAGCTCTCCACAGTGTCGAAAATGTAAAGCCAGTTTGGGCACATACTCTCATCTAATATGGTTTTGTCCCCAAGTTCAACATTTTTGGTAATGTGTCCGAACAGAAATTAAACGCCTCCTACTCATAAATATTCCAGCAGATCCTTATTGTTTTGTTTTAGGACTAGACACACATTCCGAGAAGAAACATAAATATATTTTGAGAATTTTATTATTTGCAGCCCGCTTAACAATCCTACAAAGATGGCTAGACGATGAACCTCCAGATCTTCGTATGTGGAGGGAGGAGATCATGTCCTTAATGCCACTGGAGAGGCTCTCACACGTCCCGAGAGGCTCTGTAGGACCCTTTGTTAAAAACTGGTCCCCACTAGCCTCCTTTTTTGGAGAGGAATGGAATAAGGTGATTACCATGGGCTTTTCAGATTAAGAAAACTATCACTAAATTTACGGGATAAACTTATTAATCGATTGATATGTGACTGAACGTGGCAAATCCAGTTACATGTCTACCCGGAGACATTTTGAGTTATTCGCAGATTCTGAAAGTGTGAATTCAAAGCTTTCCAATGATGTCTCACTCATGTAGCTCTGATAATATTTGAGTAAGTTGTGGTCATTTGAATGTATACAACTCTCAAACCCATTCGCTGAGAAAACGGCCTCTAAAGTTTCTCACCTGAGTGAGCCCAGAGTCACAGGGGGCGGGGCTCATTTGCATCTCATTGAGATAAGCCCTCCCCCTGTCACACTGACACCACCTCCCCCTACAGCTGTCACTCAAGACTCAAGAGGAGTGTTGTTATTGATGGTAACTGGACTTGAATCAGAATTAGAAGTTACTATATTAAAATGGAAATACTTGGATTACAAAAGGCCCTGAATAGAATCAAAGAATCAGAATGAGAATATGGTTCATTGCATTTGTCGATAAACATAATTCACAGGTGATTCAGTGCAACACAAACAACAAAAGATAATATAAGATAAGATAGCCTTTAATGTTACAACGCAGTAGATACAGGGGGAAAGGACAGTAACTTATAGGAAGTTTAAAAAACACTCTTAATAGAAGAACTCTTATAAACAGACAAACAGCCAGGGCCAGGTATACGAACTGCAACGGGTCCATGGCTTTGAATATATGAGATATGAGATAATAGATATGATATGTACACCACCAGAGTCCAATTACATCAGAGATCACATCCTCATCCTCTTCTTCCTCTGTGCACTCTTCTGTGCTGTGACTCTCGGCTCTTGGCATCAAAGCTGTAAAAAAATAACAGGACATTTAAGAAATGGCTAACTATTTCACATAAAACACTCAACTATTACACAATGTGAGAGTTTCAATCTAAATACCTGAAGTGCTGATAACTCTTGATCTTTGGAAGCCGTCTGAAGAAGGGACTCAGATGCTTCTGCCAGTCCAAGTTCTTGACAAACACTTTGCCATCCGCCGTTCCAACAAGCTGTGGGATACTGAGGTGAGACTCAGGAGAGCTGTTTTCCACTACCTGATGACAAGGGCGACAATGTAAAAAAATGAGAACAGAAGAAACATATCTTAAGCAGAGAGCAGCACTGAAGTTTTACCAGGCTAATGTTTACACATTACAGTCAAATAATATAAACTAACCTCAGCGATGTCTTCCAAAATGTCAACCCTGGTCTTCATGTATGCTCGCTTGATAAGTCCAAAGCCGCAATCAGGGGAGAATTTGGTGTGGCCAGCAATGAGGAAGTGGATGTCCATTGTGTAGTGAAGCTTGGCCCCGTCTGCAGAGGGTAGTAGACAGCAGGGCCGGCCCAAGCCTTCAGGGGGCCCTAAGCAAAAACATTTTAGGGGGCCCCTCACCACGTCATCAGAATCAGTTTTATTGCCATTGTCAGTAAACAATTCACATATGGAACTTTCTTCAACGCAAACAAAGCACCAAAACTCCAGGGCATCTGTTTGCCAGTTAGTTTATTCTCAGCTCCTCACAAGCTCAAATATTGATAACTTAAATCCCACAATGCAACTTGGTATTCCGCTGACATCACCTCTACTCCCTGTACAAATAACACACGTCCCAGATGTTTTTGGGTGTATTTTTGGGCGTTAAGGGTCGACAGCCACATTAGCACATTAGTTTAAACTAATGAACAGGGGGGTCTGGGGGCCAGAGATTTTCAGACCTTTTTTGGGTCTTCTGGTGCATTTTAATGTGGTCCAGCCGGCTAAAGTAAGAGTAAAATGTTGAGGTTGTAATGCTATAAAATGATGATGTGATGAAACTGTGCCAGGAGAAAATGATTAAAGCCAGTTATTAATACATTAGTGTACTTAATTACTCAATACAATATTGGCTATGAAAAATAATTATGATCAAATTGATTCATTTTAACTGAAAATGTAAAAGTAATAGTTATCCTTACTAATTTATCTTTTACAGCTCCCAACTGTTCCTTCTTGCCAAAGTGACAAAACAAGTTATATTAAATTAAACAAATGGCATAAGCATTGCTTTATTAACAATTAACACTGATAAAACAAACATGTTATTCCCAGAGAATGAACAGAACGAGAGGTGAAGGTCCAAACCTAGCTCTAGTGAAGAGACTGCGTTTCTGCAACTTTGTCACTTTTATATAAAAATATATAGTATTATTCTATAACAGATGTAATTTTAATGTGTCTGGTTATGTTTCACTATCAATTTATTATAATTTATAAAAAATAGTCTAATAATGCTTTTTAAATAAATTGAAATGTTTTATTGCTCTATTAAAAGTGAATTACAATATAAATGTCTGTTCTGATCAGAACATCACACACTGGACTCCTGCATGAAACAATGCTGCGATGTGATTGGCTGATGGACATTACGTGCATAAACCTTTACGTTCCTCTTATTCCACTTTAAGAAGTCAAAGTCAAACAGACATCACGAGTCACGATTGATCTGACACATGGTGATGTGAGAGAGAGGGACGCAAACTCAAACCCGCTCATCTCTAACTGAGGCTGCTCAGGGGCCCCGGGACAGGGGCCCCGGGACAGGGGCCCCGGGACAGGGGCCCCGGGACAGGGGCCCGGGACAGGAGCCGCACACTGTTCACTCCAAAGTTTCACGTCAGAGGTTCTGGACGAGACGGCGCTCTTCCGGACCGGATCTCCGCCTCTTAGTGACCCGGGGCATAGAGGCCCCTCACCGGCCTCACCTGCAGCTGACACTACGGGGCTGGTGTAAATATTAAGCTCATTATCTTTCATTCAGACACATATTATTAAGCGCGGGGCAGAGCTCTCGTCGCCTCCAGCCTGAGCGAACTAACGTGACAGAATCGTGTTGTTTCAAACAGCAGCATTAACCGTCTCTTTGTAAGAGAAGTTCAAAACCTGGAGAGTGTTGTTGAGTTTGCAGTTTCTTTACATCGTCAAGAAGTTTCTTCTTTCGTTTTTCGGCATCGGGGGGATATATTCCTCTGGACATGAGGACCATGTTCTGTTGTGTTTATGTTTTGCTCTTGATCTCCTCGCGCACAATGAAGTTGCCCAATCAGCGCAGGTCTGGTGTCTTGGTTGCCAGATTGTCATTACAAATAAATGCGATTTGTGCGTTATATGTTACCGCTGTGTGCGCTGCCGCGCCAGCAGCACTACTACACTAGTGGCGCACGCTGCGCTTGCACTTCGCATAAGACGGGTTGCCAGATTGGGGGCCCTATTAACGCCTCGGGGCCCTAAGCGGCTGCTTAGTTCCCTTATAGGCTGGGCCGGCCCTGGTAGACAGAGAGAGAAAAGGAGATTAGATTAATACATATGACATTTGATTAAGACGTATACGTCTCTATAATTGCTATTCTGCATTTGCACTATTATTAGTACCTGCTGTGCAAAGTCAAAGCTGTAATGCATCCTGATGTCTTTGCTTGCTGGCGGTGAGGGTCCAAAGACAGCACATTAGATTCTGTTGTAGAGATCTGTGCGTGGCCTGCAGCTTCTGATGTGTGGGAGAAGCTGTTTCCACAGTGATCTGAAGCTTGATGTACAAACTGCAGGCTCACCTGAAAAACAGATGTTGCTTATGGTTAATTATACTCTAATCATTAAAACATGAAAATCACCAAAATAATGTTTTACACTTACCACGCTCCTTAGCAGACTTCACGTAGAGACAGGTCATGTCAGTCAGGGTGTCTTTGCCAATTCTGAAAAGGGGGATAAAAGGATTAGGGTTAACAGTAATATGGGAATAACACGCTTCACAGATAACAGTTCACATTGTGACGTTAACGGTGTATTTAAGATGCAAAACGCGGAGATATTGGGACATCTGCCCTCGGCTAGCGATGCTAGCTAGCTCACTTGAGATAACACGGCTCGTAAAAGCAAAACACTTGCAGAACAGCACACCAAAACATAAACATACACTCGAGCGCACATTAAAGTGATTAAAAGCGGGTGTTTTAGTCGCAAAGCTTACCTGGTTCAGCCGTCCTGTTGTCTCTCCCAACACCGTGCACAGAGAGACACACAGGAAGCTGATAATGGCCAGGCAAGCGCGTGATTGGTTCGAGTGACGCAGTGCGTGCGTGACGTGCAACATAAGTAAGCCACGTGACCAGAAGTGGTATCGGGAGTTGTAGTTTTTTTCTCTTCCCTCGCCGAAAAATAACCCGATAACATAGCAAAGTTTAGCTTACAACTTAGCTCCGAATAGCTGCGTTTAGCTCCAGGCTGTGGCGCTAACAGCCGGTTTAGCACCATAAAACACACACAAAGCACAATGCTATAACTTGATAAATTGAAGGGATCATGGTGAGCAGATATTACTGTAGATATGGAACTCAAGGTAAAGAACATAATTGGTGCCGCTCCTAAACCTTTTATAGATGTAAAATACAGTACTTACTATTATTATTTGTATTTATTTATTATTATTATGATGATTATGATTGTATTTTATTATTTTATTGTTATTTTTAATGGGTGTGTAAGGGTGTAGGGGTGTAAGTGCGTAGGTATGTATGTGTGTGTATGTGTATATGTATAGTGCGGTGCTGGAGTCCCAGCTTCGGCTTGGTGCGGGGTAAGAGGCTTGATCCCAATTTCCGTGCTTTCTCTTGGACGGTCGAGTGGATTCCTGGACACGGGATGAAGGCGGCCTTGTGAGCTCCGCATTTTGGATCAGTACTGGCTCCGGCATGGGTCGGGGCCGCCCTGAAGTTAATTGGGGGGGGGTCCGGTGTTGGCTTGCCCGTGCGTTTGCCCTCGACACTGGTTCCAGTTGGGGTGGGACTCAGTCTGGGATGCTAGGTTCCTCAGTCAAGTGGTGGGTACCAATGTTACAGCACCTGATGTGTATATACATGTACATGTACCGGTATATGTGTATATAGATATGTATAAGTTTATGTAACTTATGATTATACTTGCTTTGATGTTTTGAGTGCACTATGTGGTGTCTTTTAAATGCAAAATCAAAAAAAAAAAAAAAAAAAACATGTGTCTCCTCCCCTGTTATTATATTATTATGACTGCATTAAACATGTGTCTCCTCCCCTGTTATTATATTATTATGACTGCATTAAACATGTGTCTCCTCCCCTGTTATTATATTATTATGACTGCATTAAACATGTGTCTCCTCCCCTGTTATTATATTATTATGACTGCATTAAACATGTGTCTCCTCCCCTGTTATTATATTATTATGACTGCATTAAACATGTGTCTCCTCCCCTGTTATTATATTATTATGACTGCATTAAACATGTGTCTCCTCCCCTGTTATTATATTATTATGACTGCATTAAACATGTGTCTCCTCCCCTGTTATTATATTATTATGACTGCATTAAACATGTGTCTCCTCCCCTGTTATTATATTATTATGACTGCATTAAACATGTGTCTCCTCCCCTGTTATTATATTATTATGACTGCATTAAACATGTGTCTCCTCCCCTGTTATTATATTATTATGACTGCATTAAACATGTGTCTCCTCCCCTGTTATTATATTATTATGACTGCATTAAACATGTGTCTCCTCCCCTGTTATTATATTATTATGACTGCATTAAACATGTGTCTCCTCCCCTGTTATTATATTATTATGACTGCATTAAACATGTGTCTCCTCCCCTGTTATTATATTATTATGACTGCATTAAACATGTGGCCTATATTATTCATGCTGCTGAGAATTAGATGTATTTTCAGAATTGATTCAAATGTGCAGTGACTAGACTGAATAGAGTCTGTCCTTCCAAAGTCAATCCAATCATTTCAAGCTTCTGTTTTCAAATGCAGCCAATTATTTTCAGTATTTAATTACTTAATTGAATTAAATATGTGTTGAAATGATTGATTAACACGGGTGTAATGTTGACGTTCTTAGACAGGGCATTTGTGTTAAATGGTGGGAAAGAGACTCGAGACGTTTCAGTCACAGAAGCAAAACCCACAACACAATACTGTGCAAAACCTTCAACTGAAACAGCAGTGAAAAGGTTCAAACTGTTCATGTTCTAAAAGTAGAGCACGTTGTGAGTCAAGTGTCAATAATAAGCCTGTTGGAGGTGACTTTGTCCTGAGTCCCAGATCTGCACAATGCGCTTCAAACTGGATCCAAAATAAGTCTTCAGGAACAAAACTGCTCACCGGCTGTATATTCTGGAGTTGCCGTGATTTATTTTGCAGTGCCACAGTTTTAAATGCACTTACACTTAACCTAAGATGCCAGAAGAGGCAGCATCAGGTGGAGACTCTTCTTCTCGTCGTCATTCAGAGGGTTGATCTGCTCCGCCTGAAAAACAGTAGAACTTTCAAACATCTGACACAACGTGCTTCACAGAATAAAGTGGTAGTTTCCCCTGCACCACTTCTGCCTCCGTCACACCTACAGACACTTACTGAGGTGGGAAACTGTCTCCAGGCAACAGTTCATTATTCACACAACACACAAAACCTCTGCTTTTATATTCTGTTGAAGGTCATAGACTGCGTGGGCTCAGACAGCTGTAAGGTCCAGTGAGGATGCACACTTCATAGACACATCTGACACATTTGTCACTCGTACACACGTGTAACAGCTGTAGTATCACGCCCTCTTCTGGCAGCTGTTTTTGAAAAGGACAAAGTTATCGATATGAATTTTGACAACAATTATAGGCGTTTTTCCTTTTTTCTTTTGGTAAAAGAAGAACACAAAGTACAAGAACAGCAAAGGAAATAATGCTGTAAACATTTTAAAGAAGATAAATGGTATATGTAAAACAAACACTGAATACAATCATAATCATTATTATTATTTGTATATTTGTTTGGGACAGTACAGTTAATATAGGCTAAGGCTACAATATAAAGACAAATCAATATTATTTTTGTTCTTACAAATAATTCAATTACGTATACTGCCACTGACACTGCCATTGCATTGGTTAAAATGTTTTAATGTGTGGAAAGGTTGTCAAAACTTTTGAAAAACTGATATTTATCTAGTATTTACTTATTAAGTATCAATACTTAAAAATGTCACATAAAAGGACAAAATTGAATTTCTTTTAAAATATCTTGAGCTCTATTAGGACTAGTATAATGATAACATGAAGTACCACTGCACAATATGTTGCAAAAATATCAATATTGCAATATTAACAGCACAATATACATACAATCTATAATATATATTGTAAGAAAACAGATTACAATAATGGAAAGTTATTTATCTCACAGAAATGTAAAAGTAAACTTCTTATTTCATAGTTAGACTAGTGAATTCAAGCATAACTAAACTTAACCTATTGTGTTAAAAAGAACCTTTTCGGATTATAAATTGCACCTTTTCCATAGTTTTGGGGTGCGACTTATATGTGGCTTTTATTCTTTCTCTATTATGCATTTTTTGGCTGGTGCAATTTATATTCTGGAGCGATTTATAATCCGGAAGTACGTTATATTAAATGATCAAAATACAAAACATAGTTCTCGAATATTGCATATTTTTTCTCATATCAGAGGTTGTCATCATTGTGGTATTGAAATTGAATATCAAGCCGATGCCTTAGTATCAAAATAATTTGTTATGTTAGGTTAGTATTTCAAGTTAATTAAGTTTATCCCAGGTAAATGAACATAAGCTCAGTCAGTAATAATATTTTCTTGCTACCTTCAGTGGTGACATTGGTGTTTATGCAATAATATACAGACGTGTCGGTGTAATCCCTCATTCGTCCAGGCGTGTTCCATAGTAGAAAAAGCTTCAGTTGTAGTCATCTGGACTCAGTTTGAAAAAATAGACGTTTCGACTCTCATCCAAGAGTCATTTCTATCCCTTATGTGTCTGGCCTGTCGGAAAAACTGCAGAGAATTTTTAGACAACACGAAGTCCCTGTTTATTTTAAACCAGGAAACACTTTAAGACAAAAACTGGTTCACCCTAAGGACAAGTTGCCGACTCAAAAACAGAGCAATGTAGTTTATTCGATCCAATGCAGTGAAGAAAGCTGTAAAGAACGGTACATAGGTGAGACGAAACAGCCTCTACACAAGAGGCTTTATCAGCACAGAAGAAATACAAGTTCAGGACCTCAGAGCGCCGTGCATCTCCATCTTGAAGCCTCTAATCACTCGTTTGAAGACGGTGAGGTGAAGGTTTTAAGCAGGAGAAAAGATGGTTTGAAAGAGGAGTCAAGGAAGCTATTTTTGTTAAAAAAGAAAGACCTTCTTTAAACAGAAATGGAGAGCTAAGATTTAATCTTCCTGTTATTTATAATGGGTTACTGAACCCCTGGAAAGGTAGAGGACCAGGACAAGGACATTTAGATGCTAATCAGGTCCTCAGGGTGGTTGAGCCAGGGTCTCACTAAGACAAAGAGGTTTTAACAGCCCATTAAGATTCTGAATAGGCTCGGTAGATACAAGGGGGAGTTTCTGTTGAAACAAACAACTCTTTCTACTTCAGGAAGGCTCCGCCCAATGGGCGGGTCTTACCACAGAACAGTATTAATATCGGAGTTCTCGACCTAAATTCTGTTATTGACAATGACTCTTGGATGAGAGTCGAAACGTCTACTTTTTCAAACTGAGTCCAGATGAAACAACTGAAGCTTTTTCTACAATAATATACAGAACAACTTTTCCCGTAGTGCACAGTATTTCTACAGTAGTATCCTGTATCACACATTGTACTATTATATGAAATAGTACAATGTGTGATACAGGATACTACTGTAGAAATACTGTACCATATTGCACTAGGTTGCATCATTAGGATTCTGTGTATCACGGAGCATATTGTATAAATGTTGTGAAGCTAACGCACTGTTAAATAATAGTATAATAATGTGTATAGTGGATGTGCCACTCACAAAGGAAGCCTGCTATTTGCATCCAGCTATTACCATATCTGCTCCGGTTTATGTTGATGTGGTTTAAAGTGAAAGTAAAGGAGGCTTTAGTCAACTACAAGGGACTTTATACAGTTGAATGACACAGTAGAGACAATAAAGAGGCCTATATTTGAAACGTTGCGTTGATATAACCTTTGGGCTTGTTACTAATGCACAGGACTTCTGAAGGTTGATGGGAAATTGCTCACAATCAGTACTCGACATGTGACTGAAACCCTATTTCAGTTTTAGTTGAAAAAAAGCATAAATTAAGCTTAATATTGAATCTTTAATATTCACCAAGCATCACATTGTATCCACCTAGCTAAATATGCAACCACCCAAAAAAAAACATTCCCTAAAATGTCGGGGTTTGAGCGCCCCGATGTTCCTCGGAGCTCTGGTCTGGGGCTTCATGCTCCTGGACGGGTCATCCAAGGCAAACAGGTCATTTATGACTCTACAAGCAACACCAGACCAGAGGCCAATCATGGAGCCAGGCCTGGGCAGGGGATGTTCTTTCCCCACGAGGACCTAGTTTGAAGGAGCGAGGTGGGGTCATCCTCCCCTAGACCTCACTGTCTTAACAAGGACACCTCTATTTCTACCATTCTTGACATTTCTACATGGTTATCACTATATATATATATATATATATATATATATATATATATATATATATATATATATATATAGCTCGTCCAAGCTAGCCTTCTTAGCTACTATTTAAACCGTCTTGTGTAGAAGCGTAGTCAGGCTTGAATAGACAATAGTAGTGTCGCCGGGTCCAGATTGATGGTAAATAAACTTCTAGTGCCTGAGACATCCAGAGTCTTCTGCATCTCCGTAATACTCTTTGTAAAGGTCACCACCTGCTGCTGGTCCTGGAGACACATGAAGCCCCCTGGACTTTACATGTCCCACAGGAAAGAGGCCCCGGGGGAAGACCCAGCAGTACTGGCAATATTTCAATCCCCACAAATTAAAACAATATACAACTTGTCTTTGTGATTTTAATGATTTTTTTCCTGTTGTGTGAAGCACTTTGAATTGCCTTGTGAACCAATGTGCTCTACAAATAAACTTGCCTTGCCTCTTATTTTTGACATCGTAAATGGGCTCAGCGTCACTCACGACGTGATTCTCC
This sequence comes from Eucyclogobius newberryi, assembly GCF_026437365.1. Classification (NCBI taxonomy): domain Eukaryota; kingdom Metazoa; phylum Chordata; class Actinopteri; order Gobiiformes; family Gobiidae; genus Eucyclogobius; species Eucyclogobius newberryi. The sequence continues at coordinate 159,968 of NW_027316523.1, read as the reverse complement.
TGGTTCATCATTGTTCAATTCTTGGACCACTTTTGTGAGACACTGACCACTGCAGACCGGGGAACCCCACAAGAGCTGCAGAAGACAAGCATTCTGCCACTGGAACACAGGACATGTCCTCTTCACTCAGGGAGACTGTCAATGACCCATAACAACCTCACCACTGTCACTTAAAGATATATGATATTCACTGAACGTTAGGTTCAATCAGTGTGGAATACAATGCAGTATTTGTCCTGCTCCTAAACAGAAGATGACTAAGTATTCAGCCAAAGATAATGAAAACGTTCACATTAGTCACAGACTAACAAGACAAAGCCATCGTCATTGTGGAGGCTTAAGCTTTTCCACCAAGAACAGCAGCTCATGTAGTCCTTTCTCACACAACCTGATTAAGTTTTTGGTATTGTTTACTGCCATTTGTGGCCCCGTCTCGCATCCTCCTCCCTGCAGCCATTCATCACAGGGGAATTGAATTGTTCTCCCAAGCCAAGATGCCACAGCGTACAATCAAGCATCCCTTTTTCAGTCCCAACAGCTGGATGCTCCGACAGCACATTGCTCCTGCCGCCCCAGGATGGGCCTTTTGGATTGATCTCCAGGGATCAAGCTGGTCTAAGTGGGAAGTGGGTCCTAGATGAATAATACGTCTCATGTTTATTAGGTTTATCACAGCAAGGCTCATATCCATACGTTTTAGGAACGTCTTTTTTGCATTGTCATTGTTTTGAAAGAACATGCTGTTTAAACTTGATATATAGTAAAATCAGAAAGGTATAAAGTTAATTTAAGGTCATAGCCAAATTCTTTATTAAAACAATAAAGAAAAGGTAGTTTGTTGGGTATGTAGTCTACAAATAGCATGAGCCACCTGTGTTACTAGTGGAACCACCGAGTAGCGTTGGAAGAATTTGAGCATCCAAATTATCCTTAGAACATTAAAGTGAAAAAAAAGCTGTCTTTAAATGCAATTGACTTTCTGGCCATTATTGTAGGTGTTGTCCACTTCAGGCCCATTTGTGCTGGAACAGAGCAAAACATGATATATATGTGATTCATTTCTGATTCAGGGACATTGTCTCTTCTTTTTTATTCATATCAGCTTATAAAATGAACAAATTATTAATAAATGGGGCAATGGCTTTTTCTCAATTTTGATTGCCCCTCCATGAAACTAGGCGGGTTTAATTGACCAGATAAAAATGGGCCTTTTTGCAGTGAGCGTGGTTGCCTCTCCACAGATCTGAACTGTCACATGGTGGTCATCTGCTTGTCTCCAGGGACTTAAATGAAATGCCATATTGTGGGACATTCCAGGCAAAGCAAATGGGAAAATAGTACAAATAGTCAGGGCAATCAAAGCAATCAGTGATTGGCCAATAAAATGTAAAATGACCGTGTGTCACAACTATATATAAATTGTTCTAAAATATATAAAAAATAAGCTTGTTTTCCAGTCATTTCTGCTGCTGAAGCTTGGCTGAACTCACTGTGTCTTTTACTGGCCTCTACAGCCACTGGGCGGTACTGCACACTGGCCTCTACAGCCACTGGGCGGTACTGCACACTACACTATGACAGACTCCTCCTTCACTATGACGGACTCCTCCTTCACTATGACAGACTCCTCCTTCACTATGACGGACTCAGAAGGAGCTGAGGAGGAGTCTGTCATAGTGAAGGAGGAGTCTGTCATAGTGAAGGAGGAGTCTGTCATAGTGAAGGAGGAGTCTGTCATAGTGAAGGAGGAGTCTGTCATAGTGAAGGAGGAGTCTGTCATAGTGAAGGAGGAGTCTGTCATAGTGAAGGAGGAGTCTGTCATAGTGAAGTCACAGTGAAGGAGGACGCAGATGATGGTGCCATCGTCAGCTTGGCCTTCCTCAGCTTCTGCACAGCCATCATTGAGTCCATCCTCACCTCAAACATCACCGTGTGGAAGATGATCGGCTGCAGACTCCCATCTCTGCAGGACCTGTACGTCTCTGCAGGACCTGTGCGTCTCTGCAGGACATGTACGTCTCTGCAGGATCTGTACGTCTCTGCAGGACATGTACGTCTCTGCAGGAACTGTGCGTCTCCAGGACATGTACGTCTCTGCAGGACCTGTGCGTCTCTGCAGGACATGTACATCTCTGCAGGACCTGTACGTCTCTGCAGGACCTGTGCGTCTCTGCAGGACCTGTGCGTCTCTGCAGGACCTGTGCGTCTCTGCAGGACCTGGACGTCTCTGCAGGACCTGGACGTCTCTGCAGGACCTGGACGTCTCCAGGACATGTACGTCTCTGCAGGACCTGTGCGTCTCTGCAGGACCTGTACGTCTCTGCAGGACCTGTGCGTCTCCAGGACATGTACGTCTCTGCAGGACCTGTGCGTCTCTGCAGGACCTGTACGTCTCCAGGACATGTACGTCTCTGCAGGACATGTGCGTCTCTGCAGGACCTGTACGTCTCTGCAGGACCTGTGCGTCTCCAGGACATGTACGTCTCTGCAGGACCTGTGCGTCTCTGCAGGACCTGTACGTCTCCAGGACATGTGCGTCTCCAGGACATGTACGTCTCTGCAGGACCTGTGCGTCTCTGCAGGACCTGTGCGTCTCCAGGACATGTACGTCTCCAGGACATGTACGTCTCTGCAGGACCTGTGCGTCTCTGCAGGACCTGTACGTCTCTGCAGGACCTGTGCGTCTCTGCAGGACCTGTACGTCTCTGCAGGACCTGTGCGTCTCCAGGACATGTACGTCTCTGCAGGACCTGTGCGTCTCTGCAGGACCTGTACGTCTCCAGGACATGTACGTCTCTGCAGGACCTGTGCGTCTCTGCAGGACCTTTACGTCTCCAGGACATGTACGTCTCTGCAGGACCTGTACGTCTCTGCAGGACCTGTGCGTCTCCAGGACATGTACGTCTCTGCAGGACCTGTGCGTCTCTGCAGGACCTGTGCGTCTCTGCAGGACCTGTACGTTTCTGCAGGACCTGTACGTCTCCAGGACATGTACGTCTCTGCAGGACCTGTGCGTCTCTGCAGGACCTGTACGTCTCCAGGACATGTACGTCTCTGCAGGACCTGTGCGTCTCTGCACAACCTGTACGTCTCTGCAGGACCTGTACGTCTCTGCAGGACCTGTGCGTCTCCAGGACATGTACGTCTCTGCAGGACCTGTACGTCTCCAGGACATGTGCGTCTCTGCAGGACCTGTGCGTCTCCAGGACATGTGCGTCTCTGCAGGACCTGTGCGTCTCCAGGACATGTGCGTCTCTGCAGGACCTGTACGTCTCCAGGACATGTGCGTCTCTGCAGGACCTTTACGTCTCTGCAGGACCTGTGAGTCTCCAGGAGATGTACGTCTCTGCAGGACCTGTGCGTCTCTGCAGGACCTGTACGTCTCTGCAGGACCTGTGCGTCTCTGCAGGACCTGTACGTCTCTGCAGGACCTGTACGTCTCTGCAGGACCTGTGCGTCTCCAGGACATGTACGTCTCTGCAGGACCTGTGCGTCTCTGCAGGACCTGTACGTCTCCAGGACATGTACGTCTCTGCAGGACCTGTGCGTCTCTGCAGGACCTTTACGTCTCCAGGACATGTACGTCTCTGCAGGACCTGTACGTCTCTGCAGGACCTGTGCGTCTCCAGGACATGTACGTCTCTGCAGGACCTGTACGTCTCTGCAGGACCTGTACGTCTCCAGGACATGTATGTCTCTGCAGGACCTGTGCGTCTCTGCAGGACCTGTGCGTCTCTGCAGGACCTGTACGTCTCTGCAGGACCTGTGCGTCTCCAGGACATGTACGTCTCTGCAGGACCTGTGCGTCTCTGCAGGACCTGTGCGTCTCTGCAGGACCTGTATGTCTCTGCAGGACCTGTACGTCTCTGCAGGACCTGTGCGTCTCTGCAGGACCTGTACGTCTCCAGGACATGTACGTCTCTGCAGGACCTGTGCGTCTCCAGGACATGTACGTCTCTGCAGGACCTGTACGTTTCTGCAGGACCTGTGCGTCTCCAGGACATGTACGTCTCTGCAGGACCTGTGCGTCTCCAGGACATGTACGTCTCTGCAGGACCTGTACGTCTCCAGGACATGTGCGTCTCCGCAGGACCTGTGCGTCTCCAGGACATGTACGTCTCTGCAGGACCTGTACGTCTCCAGGACATGTACGTCTCCGCAGGACCTGTGCGTCTCCAGGACATGTGCGTCTCTGCAGGACCTGTGCGTCTCCAGGACATGTACGTCTCTGCAGGACCTGTACGTCTCTGCAGGACCTGTGCGTCTCTGCAGGACCTGTACGTCTCTGCAGGACCTGTGCGTCTCCAGGACATGTACGTCTCTGCAGGACCTGTGCGTCTCTGCAGGACCTGTACGTCTCCAGGACATGTACGTCTCTGCAGGACCTGTGTGTCTCTGCAGGACCTGTGCGTCTCTGCAGGACCTGTACGTCTCCAGGACATGTACGTCTCTGCAGGACCTGTGCGTCTCCAGGACATGTACGTCTCTGCAGGACCTGTACGTTTCTGCAGGACCTGTGCGTCTCCAGGACATGTACGTCTCTGCAGGACCTGTGCGTCTCCAGGACATGTACGTCTCTGCAGGACCTGTACGTCTCCAGGACATGTGCGTCTCCGCAGGACCTGTGCGTCTCCAGGACATGTACGTCTCTGCAGGACCTGTACGTCTCCAGGACATGTACGTCTCCGCAGGACCTGTGCGTCTCCAGGACATGTGCGTCTCTGCAGGACCTGTGCGTCTCCAGGACATGTACGTCTCTGCAGGACCTGTACGTCTCTGCAGGACCTGTGCGTCTCTGCAGGACCTGTACGTCTCTGCAGGACCTGTGCGTCTCCAGGACATGTACGTCTCTGCAGGACCTGTGCGTCTCTGCAGGACCTGTACGTCTCCAGGACATGTACGTCTCTGCAGGACCTGTGTGTCTCTGCAGGACCTGTACGTCTCCAGGACATGTACGTCTCTGCAGGACCTGTGCGTCTCTGCAGGACCTGTGCGTCTCCAGGACATGTACGTCTCTGCAGGACCTGTACGTCTCTGCAGGACCTGTGCGTCTCCAGGACATGTACGTCTCCAGGACATGTACGTCTCTGCAGGACCTGTGCGTCTCTGCAGGACCTGTACGTCTCTGCAGGACCTGTGCGTCTCTGCAGGACCTGTGCGTCTCTGCAGGACCTGTACGTCTCTGCAGGACCTGTGCGTCTCCAGGACATGTACGTCTCCAGGACATGTACGTCTCTGCAGGACCTGTGCGTCTCTGCAGGACATGTACGTCTCTGCAGGACCTGTGCGTCTCTGCAGGACCTGTACGTCTTTGCAGGACCTGTACGTCTCTGCAGGACCTGTGCGTCTCCAGGACATGTACGTCTCTGCAGGACCTGTGCGTCTCTGCAGGACCTTTACGTCTCCAGGACATGTACGTCTCTGCAGGACCTGTACGTCTCTGCAGGACCTGTGCGTCTCCAGGACATGTACGTCTCTGCAGGACCTGTACGTCTCTGCAGGACCTGTGCGTCTCCAGGACATGTACGTCTCCAGGACATGTACGTCTCTGCAGGACCTGTGCGTCTCTGCAGGACCTGTACGTCTCTGCAGGACCTGTACGTCTCTGCAGGACCTGTGCGTCTCCAGGACATGTACGTCTCTGCAGGACCTGTGCGTCTCTGCAGGACTTGTACGTCTCTGCAGGACCTGTACGTCTCTGCAGGACCTGTGCGTCTCTGCAGGACATGTACGTCTCTGCAGGACCTGTACGTCTCCAGGACATGTACGTCTCTGCAGGACCTGTGCGTCTCCAGGACATGTACGTCTCTGCAGGACCTGTACGTCTCCAGGACATGTGCGTCTCTGCAGGACCTGTGCGTCTCCAGGACATGTACGTCTCTGCAGGACCTGTACGTCTCCAGGACATGTACGTCTCTGCAGGACCTGTACGTCTCCAGGATATGTACGTCTCTGCAGGACCTGTGCGTCTCTGCAGGACCTGTACGTCTCCAGGACATGTACGTCTCTGCAGGACCTGTACGTCTCTGCAGGACCTGTGCGTCTCCAGGACATGTACGTCTCCAGGACATGTACGTCTCTGCAGGACCTGTGCGTCTCTGCAGGACCTGTACGTCTCTGCAGGACCTGTGCGTCTCTGCAGGACCCGTACGTCTCTGCAGGACCTGTGCGTCTCCAGGACATGTACGTCTCCAGGACATGTACGTCTCTGCAGGACCTGTACGTCTCTGCAGGACCTGTACGTCTCCAGGACATGTGCGTCTCTGCAGGACCTGTACGTCTCCAGGACATGTGCGTCTCTGCAGGACTCTAGGACGAACAGGTCGGCTCACAGCCGATCCTTCTCACCCTGGACATGGACTATTTGAGCCACTCCCCTAAGGCAGGAGGCCACGCCCCTTAGACAGGAGGCCACTCCCCTCAGGCAGGAGGCCACTCCCCTCAGGTAGGAGGCCACTCCCCTCAGGCAAGAGGCCACTCCCCTCAGGTAGGAGGCCACTCCCCTCAGGCAAGAGGCCACTCCCCTCACGCAGGAAGCCACTCCCCTCAGACAGGAGGCCACTCCCCTCAGGCAAGAGGCCACTCCCCTCAGACAGGAGACCACTCCCCTCAGGCAGGAGGCCACTCCCCTCAGGCAGGAGGCCACTCCCCTCAGGCAGGAGGCCACAGGCAGGAGGCCACTCCCCTCAGGCAGGAGGCCACTCCCCTCAGGCAGGAGGCCACAGGCAGGAGGCCACTCCCCTCAGGCAGGAGGCCACTCCCCTCAGGCAGGAGGCCACTCCCCTCAGGCAGGAGGCCACTCCCCTCAGGCAGGAGGCCACTCCCCTCAGGCAGGAGGCCACAGGCAGGAGGCCACTCCCCTCAGGCAGGAGGCCACTCCCCTCAGGCAGGAGGCCACTCCCCTCAGGCAGGAGGCCACAGGCAGGAGGCCACTCCCCTCAGGCAGGAGGCCACTCCCCTCAGGCAGGAGGCCACTCCCCTCAGGCAGGAGGCCACTCCCCTCAGGCAGGAGGCCACTCCCCTCAGACAGGAGGCCACTCCCCTAAGGCAGGAGGCCACTCCCCTCAGGCAGGAGGCCACTCCCCTCAGGCAGGAGGCTGCGGTTCATCTGAACTGGAACCTCCTCCATAAGAACAGTTTCTTTCCTCTGCTGTTAGACTCATGAACACTTCTTAAACACTGTCACTTTAACCATCATTTAATCACTCACTGTTCACTTTCTGCACTACAAATGTAAATTCAACTGTAAAATGATGTACATACTAAGCCTATTTTTAATTTTTATTCTTATTTTTTTGTCTTATAGCCTTTTTTTTTTTTTTTGAACAGATTTAAATTGTTCCTTTTTTTAACTTATACAGGTTGTTTTATCATTGTTCATTGTTTTATGTTGCACCGAATCACCCAAACATGTTCCTATGTTATGTACCTTTTCTGATTCAGATTCTGAAACCACTGAATGAATCTGTGGGAATCAAGGATCTTTGTAGGTTCTGGCCTCACTGCATGAGCGAGGAGACAGCAGCGCCAAGTTTCAACAAACAGACTTAAAAACTATCTTTTAGAGACAGGGCTTTGTGTGTAGCTAAGGCTCTGTTCATGTTTCAACAACATAGAACGCTGATTTGTGTAATACATGAAGTTAAGCTAGGTGGGATGTGACGTGGGAGACCTGGGTTTGGAGCCCCCACTTTTTTATTATCCACTAAATATTGGTGAACACGCCAAGTCTGCTTGCCCCATAAAAGTCACCACATGTCACTTCTCAGGCTAAACCTATAGCATCCTTGTGCATTTCACAAAAGGCCCTTTTCACAAGCGCCTGGTTAGTTCCGGTTGTGGTAAAAGTGCGGATCTTCATTTCTTGTTTCATTCATTTCCTAGGGAAATTAGCCGAGTCTTGCTCAAATAGATCAAAGTAAAAGATCCATAAGCAGAGTGAGTTACACATGGATAATCAGTGACAGCATGGAGGAAAGCTACATGTTTATGAAAGTGCTTTTTGTGTCAAAGCTAAAAGCTTACATACACTAACTTAAATATTAAACTTATTAAAAGCACATAGAATGCAAAGTCAAGTGTTTTTGTAAACAGGTTAGTTCAGTTTGTGGTGTTATTTTAGCATCATTGATTACATTAATCGTATGTTAGCATTAGCTTCGAGACAAAACTACTTTAATAAACATAGATGTCCCGTGGTGAAGTATTTATATGGTGCGTGAAGTTCTTAACATGCCTGTGATTATCATCCGTAACACACGCTCCGCTTTGAGTTAATTAATTAGTTCATTCATTATTTTAGTGAAACTGGCTAATTTCCCAATCACCAGGGGAAAGATGGAGCAGGAAGTGGAGCTCTGTCATTTGAAGGCAGGTTGGCCTACTTCTCACTTCTTCAAACGTTTAGGTCGAAAACCATGTTTATTATTGAGAAAGTGATCCAATATTGCAGTAGTAGTTTTATCCTCTGAGTGAACGTCACTTCATAGTATTTAATCGTAGAAGTTGGAAAAGAGACATATATAGAGGGATCACTTCCTGTGTAAAGTCAGGGTTCCGCGTGGCACTTGGACACACAAAAAGGCAGTTTTTGGTCCGAGGCGGGGCTTACATCCATGGGCGGGGCCTGAGTGGGTCCGCCCATCCCGTTAGCGTGCTCCGTAGATCTACAAATCACTCACCCGCTTCAGCCAATGAGAACAGCAGATCCAGGTTTTTACACATCTTCATTCGGGTTGCGGTTTTCCGGTAGGCGGGGCCAGTCGTGAGCATCCTTCCTAGCATCGGGGGGAAAAGAAAGCTAAACAAGCCAAAGTTTTCCTCCGAGTCGCTTTAAATAGGACTCGACATGGAGGAAAAGTATCTTTTGTATTAATACAACCAAAAGGACTGGCAGCCTCTTCGCGCGCACGGTGAAAGAATGATAACATAGCTAACCATTTGGATGCCAATACGTTTGAAAGAGTTTGGGGGAAACTTTTTGAGTCTGAAGCTGGCTGTCTGCGATGGCGCGGGAGAGAGGAGAAGACACCGGCGGAACGAGTGGCAAAAGTGCTCCACAAGTCAAACAAAGACAAAGGAAAAAGAAAAGCAAAGAGAACAAGACGAGGACTGTCCACGCGAACATACTTTACGACAGCGCGAAAGGAGAGGAAACCCCGAACCGCCACTTCGCAAACAACAAGATCAAGACGACCAAATACACTCTTCTTTCTTTCCTGCCAAAGAATCTGTTCGAGCAGTTTCACCGCTTTGCAAATGTTTACTTTGTCTTCATCGCGTTGCTCAATTTTGTGCCAGTTGTCAATGCTTTTCAGCCCGAGCTCGCTTTGGCCCCAGTGTTTTTTATTTTATCTGTCACGGCCATTAAAGACCTATGGGAGGACTACAGGAGACACAGGTCTGACCAGGAGATCAACCACATGGACTGTCTGGTGTTCAGCAGGTACGTCCTGCGTCTCACACTGTCCAGCCTTTAGGGACAGACTGTCCCTGAAATGTCTCTGACACATTATCCACAAAGACACACTTGGGCCATATGTTTATTTGAAATGAGTGGAAAGTCTTACTAGATCAGATGTGTTTCCCAAGACAGAAGAGTCAAAGCCAAAACTAAACTTGTTGGGCTGAATTGAGTCAATTTAAGCTTTTATTCGTCACATTCGTACTTTGTTTCCAAGGCAACGAGCCACTGACGAACACGGAAAGAACTGACCACTTGTCATTGGGAATATTGTTGTAGCTGAACCAAACTGGACAGTTTGTGCCTGAACCTGAGTTGAGCTTGTGGCGAATGAATAGCAGCAGTGTCACTTGTGCTCTTTACTATTGATCTTTTAAACATAAAACTACAAAACATACAAACAAAACGACCTAATGCAAAGAAAGAGAGAGGGAAGAAAAGATAGAAATAAATAAAAACAGCTGAACTCGGTATAAGTAAAGAATAAGATTAGGAAGTAATGGGGTGTATTCTGAGGAAGTCCAGTGTTGATCACATTTATCTATTTTCAAATGGAGTGTCTCAGTTTGGCAAAACATTCTACTTTTTAAATACTGTACGGTGTGAAAACAATATGACAAAAAATATAAAAATATAAATAAATAAAAATATAATCTGTATATAAATAAAGCCTAAAGAAGGTCTTTGAACCAGATTCAAATTAAGTCTGATTCTGACCTGGGGTTTGAGCCTGATTTTGATCCAACCGGATTCAAAGTATTCAAAGTATTCAAAGTATTCAAAGTATTCAAAGTATTCAAAGTATTCAATGTATTCAATGTATTCAATGTATTCCTGAACATTAGGAAAACCCCATGTCCCGCATCACCAAACCCATCCCACCCTTTGCACTTGCATCAGCCAAACCCATCCCACCCTTTGCACTTGCATCACCAAACCCATCCCACCCTTTGCACTTGCATCACCAAACCCATCCCACCCTTTGCACTTGCATCACCAAACCCATCCCACCCTTTGCACTTGCATCACCAAACCCATCCCACCCTTTGCACTTGCATCACCAAACCCATCCCACCCTTTGCACTTGCATCACCAAACCCATCCCACCCTTTGCACTTGCATCACCAAACCCATCCCACCCTTTGCACTTGCATCAGCCAAACCATTGACAACTGTTGCACTCACGTTTGGCCTTCTTTCCAAATGCACCCATCCCACCCTTAGGGCTGAGTTAGCGCTTGTTGCTAATGAAAAGCAGCACTGTGTACACTGCATAGTTTATGCTAATGAAAGGCTCAGTGTTTACGCTCCACACTTCATGAACCATGTTGTTCTCAGCCTTGGTCAACACCGTACAAAACTCAGAGTTGATATTTTTCTGATATTTCTGATTCTGATATATTTCATAGAAATAGAATAGTACTGGAAATAGTAGTTTTGTATAAAAAGTAAACATTTGTCTGTATTCTATGAAAGTTGGAACGATTCATCAACTAATCATGACGAGTCGAAAAATATTAATCATTGTATTTTTTTTTAATAGGACTCGTTATCTCTACTATTCAGACTCAAACAGACTTTTAAAACAAAGTCGGGCATTAATATATAAAAAATGTCAGAAAAGGAAAAAGTATTTTAGATTTTCATGATTGATACACTTTTATCATAAGTATTCTCCTGCTAGAAGCCTTCAGTCACCTTTTTACAACCTTTATGTGGTTTAGAATGTATTTAAAATGTCTCAAAGTACAACAGAAATCATTGTTTGACTGGTCTAAACCGGGTCTAAACCCTGGTCTAAACCGGATTTAAACCCTGGTCTAAACCGGGTCTAATCCATGCCCTGGTCTAAACCGGATCTAAACCCTGGTCTAAATCGGCTCTAATCTAGGACCTGGTCTAGACCTGGTCTATGCCCTAAAGAACGATAAAACATCTGGACCAACAAGACAAATCCTAACTTGGAAGACTTTAATATACAAGATATTAGACTACAATACACAAGATATTAGACTACAATACACAAGATATTAGACTACAATATACACGATATTAGACTACAATATACAAGATATTTGACTACAATATACAAGATATTAGACTATAATATACAAGATATTAGACCATAATATACAAGATATTAGACTACAATATACAAGATATTAGACTACAATATACAAGATATTAGACTATAATATACAAGATATTAGACTATAATATACAAGATATTAGACTACAATATACAAGATATTAGACTATAATATACAAGATATTAGACTACAATATACAAGATATTAGACTACAATATACAAGATATTAGACTACAATATACAAGATATTAGACTATAATATACAAGATATTAGACTATAATATACAAGATATTAGACTACAATATACAAGATATTAGACCATAATATACAAGATATTAGACCATAATATACAAGATATTAGACCATAATATACAAGATATTAGACCATAATATACAAGATATTAGACCATAATATACAAGATATTAGACCATAATATACAAGATATTAGACTATAATATACAAGATATTAGACTACAATATACAAGATATTAGACTATAATATACAAGATATTAGACTATAATATACAAGATATTAGACTACAATATACAAGATATTAGACCATAATATACAAGATATTAGACCATAATATACAAGATATTAGACCATAATATACAAGATATTAGACCATAATATACAAGATATTAGACCATAATATACAAGATATTAGACTATAATATACAAGATATTAGACTACAATATACAAGATATTAGACTATAATATACAATATATTAGACTACAATATACAAGATATTTGACTACAATATACAAGATATTTGACTACAATATACAAGATATTTGACTACAATATACAAGATATTAGACTACAATATACAAGATATTAGACTATAATATACAAGATATTTGACTATAATATACAAGATATTTGACTACAATATACAAGATATTAGACCATAATATACAAGATATTAGACCATAATATACAAGATATTAGACCATAATATACAAGATATTAGACCATAATATACAAGATATTAGACCATAATATACAAGATATTAGACCATAATATACAAGATATTAGACTACAATATACAATATATTAGACTATAATATACAAGATATTAGACTATAATATACAAGATATTAGACTATAATATACAAGATATTAGACTATAATATACAAGATATTAGACTATAATATACAAGATATTAGACTATAATATACAAGATATTAGACTATAATATACAAGATATTAGACCATAATATACAAGATATTAGACTACAATATACAAGATATTAGACTATAATATACAAGATATTAGACTATAATATACAAGATATTAGACCATAATATACAAGATATTAGACTATAATATACAAGATATTAGACTATAATATACAAGATATTAGACTACAATATACAAGATATTAGACTACAATATACAAGATATTAGACTATAATATACAAGATATTAGACTACAATATACAAGATATTAGACCATAATATACAAGATATTAGACTATAATATACAAGATATTAGACTACAATATACAAGACTATATTTGAAACCTTAGGTGTCCTGCACCACATGATGAGACACACTTAGGTGTCCTGCACCACAGGGTGAGACACACTTAGGTGTCCTGCACCACATGATGAGACACACTTAGGTGTCCTGCACCACAGGGTGAGACACACTTAGGTGTCCTGCACCACATGATGAGACACACTTAGGTGTCCTGCACCACAGGGTGAGACACACTTAGGTGTCCTGCACCACATGATGAGACACACTTAGGTGTCCTGCACCACATGATGAGACACACTTAGGTGTCCTGCACCACAGGGTGAGACACACTTAGGTGTCCTGCACCACATGATGAGACACACTTAGGTGTCCTGCACCACAGGGTGAGACACACTTAGGTGTCCTGCACCACATGATGAGACACACTTAGGTGTCCTGCACCACATGATGAGACACACTTAGGTGTCCTGCACCACAGGGTGAGACACACTTAGGTGTCCTGCACCACATGATGAGACACACTTAGGTGTCCTGCACCACATGATGAGACACACTTAGGTGTCCTGCACCACATGATGAGACACACTTAGGTGTCCTGCACCACATGGTGAGACACACTTAGGTGTCCTGCACCACAGGGTGAGACACACTTAGGTGTCCTGCACCACAGGGTGAGACACACTTAGGTGTCCTGCACCACAGGGTGAGACATACTTAGGTGTCCTGCACCACAGGGTGAGACACACTTAGGTGTCCTGCACCACATGATGAGACACACTTAGGTGTCCTGCACCACATGGTGAGACACACTTAGGTGTCCTGCACCACAGGGTGAGACACACTTAGGTGTCCTGCACCACAGGGTGAGACACACTTAGGTGTCCTGCACCACAGGGTGAGACATACTTAGGTGTCCTGCACCACAGGGTGAGACACACTTAGGTGTCCTGCACCACATGATGAGACACACTTAGGTGTCCTGCACCACAGGGTGAGACACACTTGGGTGTTTGCTGTGGTGGTCCACACAGGAAGTGTCATGTGGGTGGTATTAGTTTAGATTCCATTCATATCTTGAACTCTAATATTTACAAGTGCAGCAGATATGGAAGGTCTCGTGAAGATATGTTTTTACTCATTTGTCAAAATGGACTCGTGTTTTATGAACATAAAGTCAAAGGATCAGTAAAATACAGATAAATAAAACAAATCTAGTTTTTGGCTGTACATACTGCACGTCTTCATAACATTGACTTTATTATTTATGTCAGTGATTCACCTTTTCCAAGGACCACCAGAACATATTTGGCTTCCCAAGTTTAATTAAATCAAGTAATTTGAATCCAGCTCAATCTGGACTAAACCTTACAAAGAACAAGGCTTAATTGGTAAAGAAACACTAAACACTAAACCAAGAATAAATTTAATAAAATACATCTGACCAATTTGACCAGGGAAAAAGGACCTTGTTTTCCAGTTTTCCAGCTTCTGATTCTACAGACAAATCAATGTATTCCATTATAAGAAGTATGTAAAAGTTGTTTAAAATGAACTGATATGAATTATAGTGTGACATTAACGCAGTAAACATCTACTGCAGATGACGTTTTGTTCCATCTGATAACGAGTAGTACAAGGACAAGTATCAGACTGTTCAGATTCCAAAGAGATTAGTATAAAATGCACTGAAACTCCTCTAGTACAAAACACCTTGGTGTAGAGGCGTATGTGTCTCTATTTGCACTTCACCCCTGCCTCAACTTATCCAACACGTAAATGTGTGAAGAGAAACGAATAGAATCATCTATTTTGAAAGGTCATTTTTTGAGAATAGTTGTGTATCAATATTCTCTCTTTCAATGGCTTGTTGGTAGAAATACTTTAGGTACTGATATGATATGGCTATAGCTTTCGTCCAGGCTATAATTGCCAGCTCTGAATGAAAAATCCTCTGTGTATGCAGTGATATCAATTAGTATTGCATTGAACTTGTTAATATTGCAAACCAATAGTACCTGATAATATACTCTGTGTTAGTCTTGTGTTTTCAACTGTTCTTCAGAAAGGCTTTGTGACAGCTTTGTCTTTGAACTAATCTAAGTGTCATATGATATTATCTCTCTCTCTATATATATAGATCTAGATATATCTATCTATCTCTCTCTAATATCTCTAATATCTCTAATATCTCTAATCTCATCTTCTTTTTAGTCTCGTTTGACTCTGATTCAGCGAAGTCTCCTCGTCTGTTGGTTCTTCTTCCACTATTTGACTCAGTGCGCTGGATCACGGACCGTATTGGCTTCTATTTAAGCCTTTTTTCATATTTGACAAAACCAAACAAATCTAGTGGGGCTGTAGAGTCGCTTTTGTTTCGTTGTAGATGTTTTGCTTTGAACGCGACTAATCAATGCACAGAGCATATCTATTGTAAATCAAGAATTTCTTTAGTTGACTAAAGCCCTACAGTCTAGACCAGGGGTGTCTAAACTATGGCCCGGGGGCCAAATGCGGCCCTCTGACTAATGTTCTGCTGGAGGCCTTTACAGCTAATTGAAGTAATTCTAAGATCATAAGCTTAGTAACTAACATTGCATTGTGGGACAGACCTAAAATGATTATTTAAAGCTACTTATGCTCTGTTAAAGTTGTGTTGAATACACCAATCTGAATGACCCAATGTGGCTCTTGGCTTCAAATTGATTTAAATATGCAGCCTATTGAGCAAATCTTTGAGACCAAAAGTGAATCCTCAGTTGAATTGAATCTATAGAATCATATGTATAGGTTCAAAGTGAGTGACTGTGGTGCAGTGGTTGGGTACACGCCACACAAACACACAGTCACATTAAACAGCTTGTGTCCAGGCGTGGAGCTGGACCCTCCCTCTGTGTTTTCTAAATAAACATCATTTTCACACAGTTCAGAGCTAGTGCTGGTCCCAGTCTATGGGGCCCTCTGGAGCCCTCTGGAGCAGCCATTATCTCCTCATTCATCCGCCACACTCGGCTCACACTTGTCACCTTTAGGGAGAACTTCCTTTCATAAACATTGCCACAATTTCCTGATCATGTTCACTCTACATTCTTCTACTGAAATATTCCAGTTTGTTTTCTAACGCTTTCAATATCCAGAAAATTTCTAAGATTAAAAAAAATAAAATGAAATCTCAAATTGAATTGTTCTAACTAGCAAATCACAGGCTGCAATTATTTACGTAATTATTTGAATTTTTTATTTTAGCGGCAATACTAGTGTGATGTCAAATATAATAGAAATTTAAACTTTGTCTTTTTAAGGTGTAAATGGCATCTACACTCATGTCTACAATCTTCACTCCTGGCTCTTCCTTTTGTCACTTTAAGCATCTTCTGCTTCCTGTCGCCTTCTTTTTGCCTCTTAGTTCTTGGTGATTCAGAAATGTTATTTTTGTAACTCTTCATTTGGCCTTAGGAGTAGGAACATGGTTTAAAAGTGTCAGCACAGTTTTAATGCCGTTCGGGCCCTGCCAAGTGACAAAGATGCTGAGCATCTCTACACACTTTTCCATAGCTGTGTATAAGGACTTACATTTTTAATTCAGAACATTCAAATAATTCAGAACAGAAGTTTTGTTACAATTCTTCTGTTCTGAAGCTTGCTGGTTGTCTTCAATGGTCACATTGTGTTGTATTGAATGTAATGATAAGTATCTCCGATCATGTTGCGTAGTTTCAATGTCAATTTTGAAGATGTATAAAACACACGTGAGGAGGTATATTAAGAGTATTATTTATGACACTTTAACTGCAACTAAATTGTTCTTGTTGTCTTTTGCTTGCCATATTTTGTACTCTGTTGTCTTGCTGTTATTTCTGAAGTAGAGAGCGTGCTGCCTACAAAGTGAATTACCATCTCCCCATTAGCATACAGAACGGACCAGTGACACAAACTGCTCTCACCTTTATCTTCTCCTATACTCTAGTCTTCAACTGTAATATTCTCATAACATTTACAGACAACAAAGCATTTTTCTCACTGACTGCGCCGCCTTTGAATGACAATCTTTAGGGAAAGTGCTCCATCAAACGCTCCAATACGAGTCATTTATGTCAAGGGAAGTCATAATGAATAAATAAGCCAGTGTTTTTCCTTTCACATCTTTGCCTGTTGTTTCCAGCTTGGACTTATGTATTATTCAACTGATTTGCAGCTAAGAATATCAAAACTGTTGAGAGATGAACTCTGGTTACCATTAGCATAGCGCAGCTAAAAATATCAACATCACAAACTGCATCAAGTCAATTGATCTAATGCAATTTGTTGACAATGGAAATTTTCTCTTTAGCTTTGGGTAAAGTATGAAAAAGCATTTTCATATGGAAGCTGAGTTGATTTTGTGGTCTATTTGAGTTAGACACCCAGTGTTGTTTGTGTCTTTTGGACTTGCACTTCAGTGTGATTATTAGCCATGCTGCATTTATGATCTATTTGATTTTTTTAATATTAAACCATTGGCCTCTTAAAATACAGATGATTGTCAGGTGGTGATTTGCTCCCAAAAGTTCACATGTTTTGGGAGTAGTGGATATCTTGTTATACCTTTATGTGTGGTGCCATAACTGTACCACCCTGCTGCTGACGCAGGACAGAGGGGCGGTACTTGGAGATCTACTGGAAGGAGCTGCGAGTGGGTGACTTTGTCAGACTGAGATGTAACGAGATCCTGCCTGCTGACGTCCTGCTGCTCAGCTCCTCTGACCCGGATCGACTGTGCCACATCGAGACAGCCACGCTCGACGGAGAGACCAACCTGAAGCAGCGGCAGGTTGTCCGCAGCTTCTACGAACTGGTGAGAGGAGTATATGAGGTGAACTGTATAATGCCTGCTGTGTTGACTTAACTGTACACTATCCCAGTCCAGTGTCGGCCATTATGATGATAATAATAATAATGCATTGGATTTATACTGTATAGTGCCTTTCATGACCAAAGTGTTTTACTTTGCATTATTCACTCACAAACCCACCAGAAGGAGTCAAAGACACAGACAATTAGCACAAGAGCCTGCCTTGGCACCTGGGTTAGGGTTAGGGTTAGCTAACCCACTGTGGCACCTGGGTTAGGGTTAGATAACCCACTCTGGCACCTGGGTTAGGGTTAGCTAACCCACTGTGGCACCTGGGTTAGGGTTAGCTAACCCACTGTGGCACCTGGGTTAGGGTTAGCTAACCCACTGTGGCACCTGGGTTAGGGTTAGGGTTAGCTAACCCACTGTGGCACCTGGGTTAGGGTTAGCTAACCCACTGTGGCACCTGGGTTAGGGTTAGGGTTAGCTAACCCACTGTGGCACCTGGGTTAGGGTTAGGGTTAGCTAACCCACTGTGGCACCTGGGTTAGGGTTAGCTAACCCACTGTGGCACCTGGGTTAGGGTTAGCTAACCCACTGTGGCACCTGGGTTAGGGTTAGGGTTAGCTAACCCACTGTGGCACCTGGGTTAGGGTTAGCTAACCCACTGTGGCACCTGGGTTAGGGTTAGGGTTAGCTAACCCACTGTGGCACCTGGGTTAGGGTTAGGGTTAGCTAACCCACTGTGGCACCTGGGTTAGGGTTAGGGTTAGCTAACCCACTGTGGCACCTGGGTTAGGGTTAGGGTTAGATAACCCACTGTGGCACCTGGGTTAGGGTTAGGGTTAGATAACCCACTGTGGCACCTGGGTTAGAGTTAGGGTTAGCTAATAATAATAATAATAACTTTTATTTATATAGCGCTTTTCAGTGACCCAAAGACGCTGAACATAATAAAAAAGGGGGGGTATTTACAGACAGGGGGGACAACACGTACAGAACACATTGATATACAGATAAAATGAACAAGACAGAAGAAGTAGAGAGAAAAAGATGGGGATGTAACAGGGGGTAGAAGAGTAGGCAATGGGGTAGAGGAGGCTAGGGGTAGGGGAGGTCATAGGCTTGGGTGAAGAGGTATGTTTTTAGGCGGGATTTGAATGTTGTGAGTGAGGGAGAGTGGCGGACAGGTTGGGGGAGGGAGTTCCAGGGTGCTGTTCGGGAGAATGCTCTGTCGCCAAAAGTTTTGAGTCGGGATGTTGGTGCAGTCAGGGTGAGAGAGGAGGAGGATCGGAGCGCTCGGGTGGGGCGGTGGGGGATGAGGAGGTCAGACAGGTAGGGGGGGGCAAGGTGGTGAAGAGCTTTGAAGGTGAGGAGGAGTATTTTAAAGTTTATGCGCTGCTTGATGGGGAGCCAGTGGAGAGAGCGGAGAACGGGAGTGATGTGATCACGGGACCGGGTGTGGGTGAGGAGGCGGGTGTGGGTGAGGAGGCGGGTGTGGGTGAGGAGGCGGGTGTGGGTGAGGAGGCGGGTGTGGGTTAGGAGGCGGGTGTGGGTGAGGAGGCGGGTGTGGGTGAGGAGGCGGGTGTGGGTGAGGAGGCGGGCAGCGGAGTTTTGGACCATTTGGAGTCTATGGAGGGAATGGGAGGAGATGCCAGTGAGGAGGGAGTTGCAGTAGTCGAGGCGGGAGGAGATGAAGGCATGGATGAGGGATTCAGCAGCGGGGAGGGTGAGGCAGTGTCGGATTTTGGCGATGCGGCGGAGGTGGAAGTATGAGGTCTTGACGATGTGGCTGACATGGGGAGTGAAGGAGAGGGTGGGGTCCATGATGACACCGAGATTGCGTACCAGGGTAGAGGGGGTGATGGTCGAGGTGTCGATGCTGAGTGAAAAGGGACCAGTTTTATTGAGAGTGGATTTGGTGCCAATGAGGAGGAGCTCTGTTTTGTCACTGTTCAGTTTGAGGAAGTTGAGAGTGAGCCATGATTTTATTGTAGAGATGCAGGTTTGGATGTGGCTGAGGGGAGGGTTTTGGGTGGATTTGGTGGTGAGGTATATCTGGGTGTCGTCAGCGTAGCAGTGAAAGTCCAGGTTGAGTTGGGGGAGGATGTGACCAAGGGGGAAGATGTAGCAGATGAAGAGGAGGGGGCCGAGGACTGAGCCCTGGGGGACCCCCTGCGTTACTGGGGAGAGGGTGGATGAGTGACCGGAGAGGGAAATGAACTCTTGCCTGTTGGTGAGGTAGGATGTGAGCCAGTCAAGTGCAGAGCCCTCAACACCCAGTTGGCGCAGCCTTTGTAGGAGGATGGAATGGTTTATAGTGTCAAAGGCTGCGCTGAGGTCTAGTAGTAACAGGATGTTGAGGGCCCCGGAGTCTGCAGAGGTGAGGAGATCGTTGAGTACTTTGACCAGGGCTGTTTCAGTGCTGTGAAGTGGGCGTAAGCCAGATTGGAGGGGTTCATAGAGGTTGTTTGACTGGAGGTGGGTGTGAAGTTGGGCGGCGACGATGCGTTCCAGCGTTTTTGAGAGGAACGGCAGGTTGGAGATGGGGCGGTAGTTGGAGAGGTTGGCGGAGTCTAGGGTGGGTTTTTTGAGGATGGGGTGATGGAGGCCAGTTTGTAGATGGAAGGAACATGGCCGAGGGATAAAGACTGGTTGAAGAGGGTGGTGAGATGGGGGATGAGAGCAGGGAGGCAAGCCTTGGTTAGAGTCGTTGGGAGGGGGTCGAGAGAGCAGGTGGTGGTTTTGGAAGCGGTGATGAGGTCTATGATATGAGAGGAGTTAACAGAGGAGAAGGTGGTGAGGGGAGGGAAGGGTGGGTGGTCAGGGAGAGGGGGGGGGGCAGGGGTGGGGGTGGTGATGGAGTTAATGGAGACGGCAGTCATGGAGCTGTTGATTTTTGGAAATTTTGTCATTGAAGGCAAGGAGGAAAGAGTTGCAGAGGTCAGGGGAGGAGGGTGGAGTGATGTCCGGTGGCTGGAGCAGCTTGTTGACGGTGGAGAACAGGGTGCGAGGGCTCTGGTGGGAGCTGTTGATGAGGGTGGAGAGGTGGGCAGATTTGGCGGCTTGGAGAGCGTCACGGTAGGAGGAGATGTGTAATTTGAAAGCTTCGGCGTGGACGGTGAGGCGGGTTCTTTTGAGGAGTCGTTTGAGTTGGAGGCCAGTCTGCTTCATGGTGCGGAGTTCAGGGGTGTACCAGAGGGCGGGGTTGATGTATGAGACGGAGGAGGTTTTCCAGGGGGCTAGGGAGTCAAGGGAGTCGGAGAGGGTGGTGTTGAGCATGACAGCATAGTCGTCGGGGGAAGAGGGGGGGGAGTCAGGGGGGAAAGCAGAGGATATGAGCTGGGAGAGCGTGAGGGGGTTGACTGACTTGATATTGCGGTAGGTGATGGTGCGTTTTTTGGGGTTGTGGGGCGAGGGTAGGGGGGCGGAGAAAAGGATGCAGAGATGATCAGAGAGTGGGAAGGGGAGGGGGTGGGGCTTAGATATGGATAGGAGAGAGGAACAGACTAAGTCCAGAGTGTGGCCTTTGGTATGGGTGGGGAAGTCAATGTGTTGGGTGAGATGGAAGCAGTCCAGGAGAGAGAGGAAGTCGGATGTCAGTGGGGCGTTGGGGCAGTCAATGTGGATGTTGAAGTCACCAGTGAGTAGGAGGCGGGCAGAGAGAGAGGATGCCATGGTGAGGAGTTCAGACAATTCAGTGAGGAAAGAGGGGTGGGGCTTTGGGGGACGATAGATCAGGATAGCGGTGATAGAGTTGGGGAGGGAGAAGGCGAGGTATTCAAATGATGAGATGGATGGAAGGTTGAGGTTCAGTTCAGTGATGGATGTAGATTTTTTATGAATAACAGCAAGACCTCCCCCACGCCCAGAGAGGCGGGGTTTGGCAGTGTAAGTGTAGTTGGAGGGAGTGGCTTGGTTGAGAGCATAGAAGTCCAGGGGCTGTTGCCATGTTTCACAGAGGAGAAGCAGATCAATGTTATTGTCCAGTAGCAGTTCAGATATAACAGGTGATTTGTTGGAGAGGGAGCGGCAGTTCAGCAGTGCAAGGGAGATGGATGGGGGCGTGGAGATGGATGGGGGCGCAGGGGTGGGGGGGCGGAGGTTGCAAAGGTTGGCAGTGCGGCAGGTGGGGATGACGGGGGGGCGAAAACTAGTCCAGAGTGAGGGGATAGGTGAGCTGTCGTTGGAGTGTTGGTTATGGGAGAGACCAGAGCCCCGGTGGATGTAGCGGGGCCGGCGAAGGATCCCAGCTGAGCTAGCTGCAGAGGCAGCAGCAGCTGGGAGACGGTGGTTATGGTTGAGGAGGTGAAGGTCAGCAGCGGTGTAGGTGAGTAGGCGAGAAGTTGGTGGAGCGGTGGCCTGGAGGCGCGGGAGTGATAGTCCGAGGAGGAGATGGAACGTAGCAGCAGATGAGAGTAATCCAGTTAGTATGTTGGCGGTGGCTAGAAGTTGGTTAACTAGAAGCTGGTGGGCAGAGAGTTGTGAAAAAGCAGCAGTGGACCGGGTGTTGAAGCTGGTGGAGTGAGTGGCGTTGGTTGCCCCAGACCTTGTCTGCACGGCAGGGAGGCCCCGCGATACCATGACGGACCTCAGCAGGTGTTAAGCCAGCTGTTAGCTGGCGGCTAGGGCAGTAGATAGTCCAGGAGTGAGGGAGGAGATGAGCGATGGACGGTGCAGTAATGTCCGATGAAGTTAAGGAACAGGGATGTAGACAGAAGACAACACAGAGACGCGGGAACAAAACAAAACAATGGAAACGACTAACAAAACAAAGACGTTGGGACAGAAGCGGCAGTCCACATACCAGACGCCGGCGTTGCTCTAGCCCAATCAAGACGCATTTGAGTCCAGTTTTGTGACCAGATCGCCCCCGTCTGTGGAGCGGGGGAAAGCAGAGAAACGGGGCTGTACCTTGGTTGTATGGGGCTGCTTTTCTCCGGGTGGAGCCGGTGCCCCGCTCTCCGTGTCTGCTCCTGTGGCAGGCTGGGGCCACACCTTCGCCCAGGTACAGACCTCCGGGGCGGCGGGTGCGGGAGCGCGGAGCCGGTGTTCGGGCGTGGAAACGCTGGTGCAGCGGAGGAGAAGCGGAGCCGCGTGCGGCTCGTGGTGGTGCGTGCCGCTCGTGGTGGAGCCGGTGATCGGACATGGAAACGCCGGTGCAGCGGAGGAGAAGCGGTGCCGCTCGCTCGTGGTGCGTGCGGCTCGTGGTGGTGCGTGCGGCTCGTGGTGGAGCCGGTGATCGGACACGGAAACGCCGGTGCAGCGGAGGAGAAGCGGTGCCGCTCGCTCGTGGTGCGTGCGGCTCGCTAACCCACTGTGGCACCTGGGTTAGGGTTAGATAACCCACTGTGGCACCTGGGTTAGGGTTAGCTAACCCACTGTGGCACCTGGGTTAGGGTTAGGGTTAGATAACCCACTGTGGCACCTGGGTTAGGGTTAGGGTTAGATAACCCACTGTGGCACCTGGGTTAGGGTTAGGGTTAGATAACCCACTGTGGCACCTGGGTTAGGGTTAGGGTTATCAGAAGCCCCCTATGATGACAACACAAACAAGGCAGTTTACGTCGCCCGGATCCGCGTCACCGGGGCCCCATCCTGGAGCCAGGCCTGGGATGGGTGCTCCATGGCGAGCGCCTGGTGGCCGGGTCTTACCCCACGGGGCCCGGCCGGGCACAGCCCGAAAGAGCGACGTGGGGCCGCCCTCCTGTGGGCCCACCACCCGCAGGAGGATCCATAAGGGGCCGGTGCAGAGAGATCTGGGCGGCGGTCGACGGCAGGGGCCTCGGCGACCAGATCTCCAGACACAGAGACAAACTCTGGGGACATGGAATGTCACCTCGCTGGGAGGGAAAGTGCCTGAGCTTGTGCGGGAGGTTGAGCGATACCGACTAGATATAGTCGGCCTCACCTCCACGCACAGTTTGGGCTCTGGAACCCATCTCCTCGAGAGGGGCTGGACGCTCCACTTCTCTGGTGTTGCCCGCGGGGAGAGGCGGCGGGCTGGTGTGAGCTTGCTGATAGCCCCTCAGCTCAGCCGCCACGTGTTGGAGTTTACCCCGGTGAACGAGAGGGTCGCGTCCCTCCGCCTTCGGGTGGGGGACAGGTCTCTCAATGTTGTAGCGGCCTACGGGCCGAACAGCAGTGCAGAGTACCCGGCCTTCTTGGAGTCCTTGGGAGGGGTACTGGACAGTGCACCGACCGGGGACTCCGTTGTTCTACTGTGGGACTTCAACGCCACGTGGGCAATGACAGTGACACCTGGAGAGGGGTGATCGGGAAGAACGGCTTCCCCGATCTGAACCCGAGCGGTGTTCAGTTATTGGACTTCTGTGCTAGCCACGGATTGTCCATAACAAACACCATGTTCAAGCACAAGGGTGTCCATCAGTGCACATGGCACCAGGACACCCTAGGCCGGAGGTCAATGATCGACTTTGTTGTCGTGTCATCAGACCTCCGGCCGCGTCTCTTGGATACTCAGGTGAAGAGAGGGGCAGAGTTGTCAACCGATCACCACCTGGTGGTGAGTTGGATCCGCTGGCGGAGGAGGAAGCCGGACAGACTTGGCAGACCCAAGCGCATTGTGAGGGTCTGTTGGGAACGTATTTTGGAGCCCTCTGTCAGTAGTGTACTCAACTCGCACTTCCGGGAGAGCTTCTCCCATGTCCCGGGGGAGGCTGGGGACATTGAGTCCGAGTGGACCATGTTCTCCGCCTCCATTGTTGATGCGGCTGCTCGGAGCTGTGGTCGCAAGGTCTCCGGTGCCTGTCGCGGCGGCAACCCCCGAACCCGGTGGTGGACACCGGAAGTAAGGGATGCCGTCAGACTGAAGAAGGAAGCCTATCAGGCCACTCTGGCTTGTAGGTCTCAGGAGGTCATCGACGGGTATCGGCAGGCCAAGCGAGCCGCAGCTCGTGCTGTCGCAGAGGCAAAAACCCGGGCCTGGGAGGAGTTCGGGGAGGCCATGGAGGAGGAATATCGGTCGGCACCAAAGAAATTCTGGCAAACCGTCCGGCGCCTCAGGAGGGGGAAGCAGTGTCTCACCAACACCGTTTACGGTGCGGGTGGAGGCCTGCTGACCTCGACTGGGGATGTCGTCGAACGGTGGAAGGAATACTTTGAGGATCTCCTTAATCCCTCAGTCACGTCTTCCGAAGAGGAAGTAGAGACCGGGGACTCGGAGGCTGGCTCATCCATCACCCAAGCTGAAGTCACTGAGGTTGTTCGCAAACTCCTCGGTGGCTCCGGGGGTGGATGAGATCCGCCCTGAGTACCTAAAGTATCTGGATGTTGTAGGACTGTCTTGGTTGACACGTCTCTGCAACATCGCGTGGCGTTCGGGGACCGTGCCTCTGGACTGGCAGACCGGGGTGGTGGTCCCTCTGTTCAAGAAGGGGGACCGGAGGGTGTGTTCCAACTATAGAGGGATCACACTCCTCAGCCTCCCGGGTAAGGTCTATTCCAAGGTACTGGAGAGGAGAATCCGACCGATAGTCGAACCTCGGATTCAGGAGGAGCAGAGTGGTTTTCGTCCCGGTCGTGGAACACTGGACCAGCTCTATACCCTCCATCGGGTGCTCGAGGGTTCATGGGAGTTTGCCCAACCAGTCCACATGTGCTTTGTGGATCTGGAGAAGGCTTTCGACCGTGTCCCTCGGGGTGTCCTTTGGGGGGTGCTCCGGGAGTACGGGGTCCGGGGCCCTTTGCTCAGGGCTGTCCGGTCCCTGTATGACCGGAGCAGGAGCTGTGTTCGCATTGCCGGCAGTAAGTCAGACCTGTTCCCAGTGCAATGTTGGACTCCGCCAGGGCTGCCCTGTGTCACCGGTTCTGTTCATAATTTTTATGGACAGAATTTCTAGGCGCAGTCAGGGGTTGGAGGGTGTGGTCAGGGGTCGGAGGGTGTCCAGTTTGGGGACCACAGGATCTCATCTCTGCTGTTTGCAGACGATGTTGTCCTGATGGCTCCATCAAACCCGGACCTGCAACATGCACTGGGACGGTTTGCAGCCGAGTGTGAAGCGGCTGGGATGAGAATCAGCTCCAAATCCGAGGCCATGGTTCTCGACCGGAAAAAGGTGGCTTGCCCTCTCCAGGTGGGTGGGGAGTCCTTGCCCCAAGTGGAGGAGTTCCAGTATCTCGGGGTCTTGTTCACGAGTGAGGAAAGGATGGAGCGTGAGATCGACAGGCGGATCGGTGCAGCGGCTGCAGTGATGCAGTCGCTGCATCGACTGTTGTGGTGAAGAGGGAGCTGAGCCGAAAGGCAAAGCTCTCTATTTACCGGTCGGTCTACGTTCCTACCCTCACCTATGGTCATGAGCTTTGGGTAGTGACCGAAAGAACAAGATCGCGGATACAAGCGGTCGAAATGAGTTTCCTCCGCCGTGTGGCTGGGCGCTCCCTTAGAGATAAGGTGAGGAGCTCGGCCACACGGGGGGAGCTCGGAGTAGAGCCGCTGCTCCTCCACGTGGAGAGGAGGCAGCTGAGGTGGCTCGGGCATCTGTTCCGGATGCCTCCTGGGCGCCTCCCTCGGGAGGTGTTTCAGGCATGTCCCACCGGGAAGTGGCCCCGGGGAAGACCCAGGACACGCTGGAGAGACTATGTCTCTCGGCTGGCCTGGGAACGCCTCGGGATCCCCCCGGAGGAGTTAGAGGAAGTGTCTGGGGAGAAGGAAGTCTGGGAGTCCCTGCTCAGACTGCTGCCCCCGCGACCCGGCCCCGGATAAAGCGGCAGAAGATGGATGGATGGATGGACTGTGGCACCTGGGTTAGGGTAAGGGTTAGATAACCCACTGTGGCACCCCCCAGCGTCTCCCATCCAAGTACTAACCAGGCCTGGTCCTGCTTAGCTCCAGGTATGGCCACATACTGAAGAAGCACTGGCTGAACTAGTCATTATGATGACATACACTGTCCAAAGAACAGTTGCCACAGAAAAAAAAGTCACACGCTCTAATATTTGGTGGAGTGCCTTTTAGTTTTGATTACAGTGCCATAGTTTCAATAAGCTTCTACAATATTAAAATATTCATCTTTATTTCAGTGTTGCATTACTTTATATTGATGATGGAGAGAGTGACCACTGCACAAAGCTTGCCCCAAACACTCTCTGGGGTTCAGATCTGTAGTAGATTAGGTTCTGCTTCTCTTTAGATGTTTTCTCTGCTCGATGCCAGTGATTTGACCCTTCTCATCAAACACCCTGACATCTTTTCCATGACCACAGGATTTGTCTTTCCACATGGTTGTTTCAGAAATGAGAAGCCACTCACTGCATCCGTTGGATTTAAATACTGTGTTGCAGCTGAAAGACAATCACTCATGCAGCAGTTATACAATAGGAGAAGAGGACCTGGTGATTATCTCCCAGCCCTGACCTAAAGTAACAGACCCTGGCCAATCATGTGCTAGGAAAAGAAACAAACTGATGTTAGGGTTATTGTTGGCTTATTGTTTTGCATTTCTTTGTCAATATATGTGTTGATATGTTTAAAGTCACATTCCTGTTTCATTATACTGAGTTTTTTATGTGATAATGCACAACAAACATCTGTTGTAAAAGCAGCTCTGGGGCAAAATGGGACTGCAGTGTGCTGTCTAATTATTAGGGGTGAAACCTATCATTACATTTAAGAATCCCGATGCATGGTCCTCACAGATACGTCCTCACAGATACGTCCTCACAGATACGTCCTCACAGATACGTCCTCACAGATACGTCCTCACAGATACGTCCTCACAGATACGTCCTCACAGATACGTCCTCACAGATACGTCCTCACAGATACGTCCTCACAGCCTGCTGAGCGCTCCTGGCTGAGCGTGTGCACAGACATGATCAGCACAGGCTAAATGCATCAAGCAGTTCACCTCATATCAAGAAGATGTAGACTGAATTTATCTCAAATATAAGAGCACCTATATTAAAGGCGCAATGGAGGATTTTTCGGCGATTTGAGAACTCAGGCGGAAGTGCACATGCCACTCCCCGTGCTCATGCCACTCCCCCTGCACATGCCACTCCCCCGTGCACATGCCACTCCCCCGTGCACATGCCACTCCCCCGTGCACATGCCACTCCCCCGTGCACATGCCACTCCCCCGTGCTCATGCCACTCCCCCGTGCACATGCCACTCCCCCGTGCACATGCCACTCCCCCGTGCACATGCCACTCCCCCGTGCACATGCCACTCCCCCGTGCACATGCCACTCCCCCGTGTGGACTGATACAGCACACACGTGTGTTTGTTTATTAGCGCGATGGATCGCATCATCTCTTATCTCCCGTAGATTTCCGTCTCTTCTGAGTCAACGCCAACTGTCTTTCTCCGTCTTCATTTTGTCCCGTACACTGAGGGAACTATATTATGATAGATCAATGCGCTTAGACACGCGGAAACGTGGGACGAGCCGCACGCGGCTGCAGGTGAGCGGTAGGTGCGTTTTATGATTGACACGTGGCAGGACTAATCGGCCGTCAGTATTTGGCCCCAATACTGACATGAAAATGTTTATTATTTAAAAAATCGTGATAGAATCGTGAAAAAATTGTTGGTCCTGAATTGGAAATCGAACCAAACCGTGAGATTCCTTAATCGTTACAGCCAGGGTTTTTATACTCTGCAGGTAAACTCTGCTCTGGCCTCTGAATGTCGCTTATAAACTCACTGCCGTGAATAATTAGAATGCTCAGAATGCATTAGGTGAGTGAGCGATACCTTTGGAGCTCTGCAAACAGTTTAAAAGGAACTTCTTCAGATTTTAAGGAAAAATCAGATAAAGCAACTTTTTTCATCCTCACGTCGAAAAAAGATGATGGGTGTGATGATGATCTTCACTTGTTTTTGTTGCAGGATTGTGACTTTGACCCTCTGAAGTACAACAGTGTGATTGAATGTGAAAAACCCAACAACGACTTGAGCAGATTCCGAGGTTACATGTGAGTACCAACCTTCGACCTTTTGTAACACTCCCAAAGGGAAATTACCAATCACAAATAAATATTGGGTTATGATGACTTAAATACTCTTGCCGCTGTGATGTGCTTTTAAAACAGGAAATTAAAGAGACACAGCTTTAAACAACAACAAATTGTATTGGGACGCTTCAAATTATAACAAAATATTATCCAAAAAAGTTAGTATACAGCCCCTTTAAGTCTTTAGTCTGTGCCCGAAGTTCCCGAAGCCAAAAGGTCAAAAAATATATCCACTCATGTCGTTATTCCCAACAAAAAAACAGTTCTTAAATCCCACAAAAAAGGTTAAAGGCCGAATGACATGCGCCGCGGTGCGCGTGTCCGAGCGGAGCAACCAAACAAAAAAAAAAGGAGCGCTCTCACTGGTCTGCGGCGCTGGGTCCGGTTTGTCCAATCAGAGGCAAAGAAGCACCGCTCCAAACTCCGGGTAATAATCCTTTAACCGTTTTTCCTGGTGTCCGCACTAGTCCTTAGTCGTCCGGCTCGCAGCAGCGTAATTAATGTCATGTAGTTATTTTGTACTTGAGCTCAGCTGATTGTTTTCCGCTGAGGCAGGGCGGGAGGTGTTTAGGCGCAGGTGAGCGTGCACGCTCAGGTGCGTGCATGCACCTGAGCGTGCACGCTCAGGTGCATGCACCTACAAGAAATACATATATAATCATATGTTGCATGTGCTACACTTTGACCTTTAACAGTTGCTTTACATTAGCAGTACTTTGGATGCAAGTTATTTTGTAAATGCAGTTTGATGAGCCACAAGAGACACAACTTACAATTATGTCTTAAACAGTTTTCCAAAGCCGGGATATGATTCGGCTTTGTGGCATGTGGTTTCAATCCCGCCTCTTATCGGGGGCTCCACATTTCAGCATGTCCCGTTTAACCTTTACCTTATTGCACTTTGGCTATTCAGTGTGAGTCATGTATTTTACTTTACATTTAGAAAAGTTGCCATTATTAATTATTGCTGTTGTTAATAATGACAGACTGCAGACAGCCGGCGCTGTGCAGGGTGTGGCCAAAGGGCCTGGTAGTTCCAGCCCTCAGTTTTACTCATTGGCAGTTACTTATGTCTGCAGTGCGTAGCCACAACTGCCCTAGGGCATATTGTCGGAATTGTTTGTCATTCTGGGCCAGTGGCGTCTCTGAACGGCAGTATACTGTCTAAACCTTAACCATTTGTTTCAGTTGTGCAAAGAATAACCCAACAGAGACAACGTTCTTTGTAGAAAACATACAACCTACGGCCGCATGTGCTGTGGAAGTGCTTCTGAATCTGACCTCTTAAAGTCTGTGTTGTAATTGAATACATTTACCATATTTGTTTAGCCTGGAGTTGACTTGTAAAGTTTGTCTAACACACAGGTGAGGTGGAGGTGAATACAGTCCCCTGGGTGTGTGTCATCACATGATTCTGACCGCTCCTCTGTGCTTCAGACCGGACCAGATGCTGTGGGTTTCTCTGTTGCCAGGGTGCACTCGAGCTGCCTGTGTTTTATTACATTAAAACCAACGACAGGATCTAATCTCTCTCCCCCAGTCGCCTGAGAACGCCTCTAATCTCCAAATATTATCAATACGCCCTAGAGTCAGTGAGCCGTGAGTTTGTTTTTGGTCCAGTTGTTTGGTTTGGTAGGGTTAGAACAGAACAGAACAGTAATCATTGTGACAAGGGGTTTAAGGGACAGATATTATGTATTAGTATTGTCACTGGCCTTTAAACATGGCTTGATTACCTTTACTTTAGCATCTCATGTTAGAGGACTTTGGTTAGAAAGCTCAATATAGTAAATTTAGCATAATATACTTTTCGGAGTGGGGAGAGAGCAAATTCAAAGTCGGGAATCGGTTCACAACACTGAGGCCAGAAAAACAAGAACACCTGATTAAAGTTAGGTCCAGAAAATAAATGAAAGACCATGCTTTGTCCCCACAAGACACACGATCTGGACGTGTGTGTGAGTGCAGTGCAGGCGCTGGGGACTCAGGGTCAGTGTAATGAATCTACTCGTCTTGTGACGTGTCGGACATTGCTGCTGTCAGAGGCCAAGGGATGAACGCTCCTGTTTGTCAACCTGGGACTGACACTGCGGCTCTGTGTGAAGAGACAAGAGCAAATGTATTCAGATCATTGTGTGAGAAGAGAAAAGAGCAAATAAATTCAGATCATGGTGAACGTCAGTTTCATTCTGGTTTGTTGACTGATATTTTGATATTTTTCAAGTAGCCAAGAAAAGTGATGCAACTATTCTGTGTCATTGGTCGGTTGGACTCCACAACAATGATTATCATGTGAATATAGTTACACAATATATATATATATATATATATATATATATATATAATATATATATATATATATATATATATATATATATATATATATCATATAATATATATATATTATATTAGATATAAGTTAACTAAATGTAGGTGAGTAAGGTGAGGCCAGCGTCTAAAACGGTTTCAAAAGACATGTTTGTTTGATATCTTAATTAAAAAGTCTTGTGCTTATCATTGGCGTTTTTAAGCGACTGGATCTTTATTAGATTAAAATCTGATTATTGCACACCTTTACCTTAATCTTTCATCGTGATTTCTCCTCTTCAAGCGCTAAGAAATATTGCTCTTGTCATTAAACACTAACTTGATTTACTACACTCAATGCACTTTTAGTGAAATGAATATTGTTCCTCACAGTGTGCTCATGCCACTCCCCCGTGCACATGCCACTAACCCTAACCCGCTGGTATGGCCCATATCGGCGTTCCCTAAATGAGTGCTCTGATTGCGACGTGTGGTCAGTGAGGAGGCAGCAGTGGTCAGAGCTTGTGCTGTTTGTGCTGATAACGCGGCTCTGCATGAGGCTTTACACTGGGATCAATAGACTTGCCCAGAGGAGGAACTGATGTAGTATTTGGGCTTTTGCTTGAGAGTGATTCTCAGACTTTGTTCCTGCCTCAGCATTTTCAGATATATGGACTTGTTTCTGACATTTTCTGTGCCAAATGATGTCCTGTACCTAACCCTCTCCCACTGCTTTGAAATGGTTGTTACAAAATTTTGTTGTCAACATTGTGTCATATTAGATTACAGTGGCAAAACTTGTGATATTATTTAACTCAAATGTCAAAGCAACACAATTTGCTTTTGAAAATGATGGAAAAGTAGATTACAGCTCACTCGCAATACTGTATTTTACTGCAGATGGAAAATATTTACTTGGTGAATGACTGTAGATGGGTTTAGGGTTAGGGTCAGGGCTAATAATAATAATAATAATAACTTTTATTTATATAGCGCTTTTCAGTGACCCAAAGACGCTGAACATATATAAAAAAGGGGGGGGGTATTTACAGACAGGGGGGGACAACACGTACAGAACACATTGATATACAGATAAAATGAACAAGACAGAAGAAGTAGAGAGAAAAAGATGGGGATGTAACAGGGGGTAGAAGAGTAGGCAATGGGGTAGAGGAGGCTAGGGGTAGGGGAGGTCATAGGCTTGGGTGAAGAGGTATGTTTTTAGGCGGGATTTGAATGTTGTGAGTGAGGGAGAGTGGCGGACAGGTTGGGGGAGGGAGTTCCAGGGTGCTGTTCGGGAGAATGCTCTGTCGCCAAAAGTTTTGAGTCGGGATGTTGGTGCAGTCAGGGTGATGTGGCTGACATGGGGAGTGAAGGAGAGGGTGGGGTCCATGATGACACCGAGATTGCGTACCAGGGTAGAGGGGGTGATGGTCGAGGTGTCGATGGTGAGTGAAAAGGGACCAGTTTTATTGAGAGTGGATTTGGTGCCAATGAGGAGGAGCTCTGTTTTGTCACTGTTCAGTTTGAGGAAGTTGAGAGTGAGCCATGATTTTATTGTAGAGATGCAGGTTTCAATCTGGCTGAGGGGAGGGTTTTGGGTGGATTTGGTGGTGAGGTATATCTGGGTGTCGTCAGCGTAGCAGTGAAAGTCCAGGTTGAGTTGGCGGAGGATGTGACCAAGGGGGAAGATGTAGCAGATGAAGAGGAGGGGGCCGAGGACTGAGCCCTGGGGGACCCCCTGCGTTACTGGGGAGAGGGTGGATGAGTGACCGGAGAGGGAAATGAACTCTTGCCTGTTGGTGAGGTAGGATGTGAGCCAGTCAAGTGCAGAGCCCTCAACACCCAGTTGGCGCAGCCTTTGTAGGAGGATGGAATGGTTTATAGTGTCAAAGGCTGCGCTGAGGTCTAGTAGTAACAGGATGTTGAGGGCCCCGGAGTCTGCAGAGGTGAGGAGATCGTTGAGTACTTTGACCAGGGCTGTTTCAGTGCTGTGAAGTGGGCGGAAGCCAGATTGGAGGGGTTCATAGAGGTTGTTTGACTGGAGGTGGGTGTGAAGTTGGGCGGCGACGATGCGTTCCAGCGTTTTTGAGAGGAACGGCAGGTTGGAGATGGGGCGGTAGTTGGAGAGGTTGGCGGAGTCTAGGGTGGTTTTTTTGAGGATGGGGGTGATGGAGGCCAGTTTGTAGATGAAGGAACATGGCCGAGGGATAAAGACTGGTTGAAGAGGACGGTGAGATGGGGGATGAGAGCAGGGAGGCAGGCCTTGGTTAGAGTCGTTGGGAGGGGGTCGAGAGAGCAGGTGGTGGTTTTGGAAGCGGTGATGAGGTCTATGATATGAGAGGAGTTAACAGAGGAGAAGGTGGTGAGGGGAGGGAAGGGTGGGTGGTCAGGGAGACGGGGGGGGGGGGGGGGGGCAGGGGTGGGGGTGGTGATGGAGTTAATGGAGACGGCAGTCATGGAGCTGTTGATTTTGGAAATTTTGTCATTGAAGGCAAGGAGGAAAGAGTTGCAGAGGTCAGGGGAGGAGGGTGGAGTGATGTCCGGTGGCTGGAGCAGCTTGTTGACGGTGGAGAACAGGGTGCGAGGGCTCCGGTGGGAGCTGTTGATGAGGGTGGAGAGGTGGGCAGATTTGGCGGCTTGGAGAGCGTCACGGTAGGAGGAGATGTGTAATTTGAAGGCTTCGGCGTGGACGGTGAGGCGGGTTCTTTTGAGGAGTCGTTGGAGTCGGCGGCCAGTCTGCTTCATGGTGCGGAGTTCAGGGGTGTACCAGGGGGCGGGGTTGATGTATGAGACGGCGGAGGTTTTCCAGGGGGCTAGGGAGTCAAGGGAGTCGGAGAGGGTAGTGTTGAGCATGACAGCATAGTCGTCGGGGGAAGAGGGGGGGGGGGTCA
Source organism: Eucyclogobius newberryi (assembly GCF_026437365.1). NCBI lineage: Eukaryota > Metazoa > Chordata > Actinopteri > Gobiiformes > Gobiidae > Eucyclogobius > Eucyclogobius newberryi. The sequence goes on along the minus strand of NW_027316523.1, from coordinate 125,914 downwards.
GGGGGGAAAGCAGAGGATATGAGCTGGGAGAGCGTGAGGGGGTTGACTGACTTGATATTGCGGTAGGTGATGGTGCGTTTTTTGGGGTTGTGGGGCGAGGGTAGGGGGGCGGAGAAAAGGATGCAGAGATGATCAGAGAGTGGGAAGGGGAGGGGGTGGGGCTTAGATATGGATAGGAGAGAGGAACAGACTAAGTCCAGAGTGTGGCCTTTGGTATGGGTGGGGAAGTCAATGTGTTGGGTGAGATGGAAGCAGTCCAGGAGAGAGAGGAAGTCGGATGTCAGTGGGGCGTTGGGGCAGTCAATGTGGATGTTGAAGTCACCAGTGAGTAGGAGGCGGGCAGAGAGAGAGGATGCGATGGTGAGGAGTTCAGACAATTCAGTGAGGAAAGAGGGGTGGGGCTTTGGGGGACGATAGATCAGGATAGCGGTGATAGAGTTGGGGAGGGAGAAGGCGAGGTATTCAAATGATGAGATGGATGGAAGGTTGAGGTTCAGTTCAGTGATGGATGTAGATTTTTTATGAATAACAGCAAGACCTCCCCCACGCCCAGAGAGGCGGGGTTTGGCAGTGTAAGTGTAGTTGGAGGGAGTGGCTTGGTTGAGAGCATAGAAGTCCAGGGGCTGTTGCCATGTTTCACAGAGGAGAAGCAGATCAATGTTATTGTCCAGTAGCAGTTCAGATATAACAGGTGATTTGTTGGAGAGGGAGCGGCAGTTCAGCAGTGCAAGGGAGATGGATGGGGGCGTGGAGATGGATGGGGGCGTGGAGATGGATGGGGGCGCGGAGATGGATGGGGGCGCAGGGGTGGGGGGGGCGGAGGTTGCTGAGGTTGGCAGTGCGGCAGGTGGGGGTGACAGGGGGGCGAAAACTAGTCCAGAGTGAGGGGATAGGTGAGCCGTCGTTGGAGTGTTGGTTATGGGAGAGACCAGAGCCCCGGTGGATGTAGCGGGGCCGGCGAAGGATCCCAGCTGAGCTAGCTGCAGAGGCAGCAGCAGCTGGGAGACGGTGGTTATGGTTGAGGAGGTGAAGGTCAGCAGCGGTGTAGGTGAGTAGGCGAGAAGTTGGTGGAGCGGTGGCCTGGAGGCGCGGGAGTGATAGTCCGAGGAGGAGATGGAACGTAGCAGCAGATGAGAGTAATCCAGTTAGAATGTTGGCGGTGGCTAGAAGCTGGTTAACTAGAAGCTGGTGGGCAGAGAGTTGTGAAAAAGCAGCAGTGGACCGGGTGTTGAAGCTGGTGGAGTGAGTGGCGTTGGTTGCCCCAGACCTTGTCTGCACGGCAGGGAGGCCCCGCGATACCATGACGGACCTCAGCAGGTGTTAAGCCAGCTGTTAGCTGGCGGCTAGGGCAGTAGATAGTCCAGGAGTGAGGGAGGAGATGAGCGATGGACGGTGCAGTAATGTCCGATGAAGTTAAGGAACAGGGATGTAGACAGAAGACAACACAGAGACGCGGGAACAAAACAAAACAATGGAAACGACTAACAAAACAAAGACGTTGGGACAGAAGCGGCAGTCCACATACCAGACGCCGGCGTTGCTCTAGCCCAATCAAGACGCATTTGAGTCCAGTTTTGTGACCAGATCGCCCCCGTCTGTGGAGCGGGGAAAGCAGAGAAACGGGGCTGTACCTTGGTTGTATGGGGCTGCTTTTCTCCGGGTGGAGCCGGTGCCCCGCTCTCCGTGTCTGCTCCTGTGGCGGGCTGGGGCCACACCTTCGCCCAGGTACAGACCTCCGGGGCGGCGGGTGCGGGAGCGCGGAGCCGGTATTCGGGCGTGGAAACGCCGGTGCAGCGGAGGAGAAGCGGAGCCACGTGCGGCTCGTGGCGGTGCGTGCCGCTCGGCTAACCCACTTTAAATATGTTGTTGGTATTTTGATATAACAGTAGCTAATGGCTTATTAGACATGTTTTACCTTGCCAAATAACCATTCTGCTATAGTGGTTAGCACTTGCCTCACTGCAAGAAGGTCCCAGGTTTGAGGTCTTACAACAAAATCCCTTTATTGATTGTCCTGAAACACATATAGCTTTATGAAATATTTATTTATTTAATATTCTCTCCCTGACAGAATCCACCGGAACGGGAGAAGAGATGCACTTTACAAAGACAATCTGCTGCTGAGAGGCTGCACCATCCGAAACACTGAGGAGGCCGTGGGGATCGTCATTTACGCAGGTCCCACCAGCTACAACACACATGTTACTAATGTCTAATATTCAATCTTTAGTGTGCACTCTGAACTTATCCTGTGTGAGTGTCCAGGGCACGAGACCAAAGCCATGCTGAACAACAACGGGCCGCGGTACAAGCGCAGCAAACTGGAACGACAGATGAATGTGGACGTGTTCTGGTGCGTCATCATCCTCCTCGTCATGTGCCTCTTCGCTGCTGTGGGTAAGAACCTGGAACATGGAACTTTTTGAAGACGTATCACAATTTTTCATTCTTTCATTTATTTTTGTTCTTTGCTGGCTGGTTATAATGAACAGATGTATATCTTTTCTTGTGTTTCTACTGACAAAGAACAGGAGAGAAGAGGCATAAATATGGACATAAATAGATAGAAAAACTTAATACATTTATATTTCTCAAGTAATACATAAAGTAAACTGTTGTACAGTCTTAGTCTTCCCAGGGAGAAACTGGCCCACACGTTCTATACACAATCTCAAAATGTTTTAAATGTTGAGAGGTTTGAGAGAGTGATCTCTTGGTCTGTAGTCGACTAAACAAAAGACTCTGAATCGACTACAGAGGGCGTTTTGTGAGCTCTCAAAACTAGTCCATGTTTGATCTAGAGCTGGGAGGTGTATATATCAAAAATGTATTACAATTATTGTTTTGAATATATGTAAAATTACAATATTGAGTATATCATGTATATTTAAAACTATTAAAAATCACCTCAAAGAGAGACAGTCTAGTGTCATACTTCTGCCCTGTTGTGCAAGAGTGTTCCAATAAGAAACCAGATGATATAGTTTTCTACCTCACTCCCTGTCTTCTCCTTTCTGCTGCTCTTCATATAAAATACAACTCATAAGAATGTCGGTCGGCACCATCGACTTATTGTTTACATAGTTTTACTCTCTCGCTCTCTCTCTCATAACCCGAATACTACCCACCTTGACCTTTTTGTGAATCATAGCTAAATTAAAAGTACCTTATTTATTTCATGTGGCGAGCTGCAGTGTGTTTATATGTGCTGACCTTGTGGTGTGTTCATGGCAGGTCACGGGCTGTGGATGTTTCAGTACGGCGATAAGAGACCAGTATTTGACGTCTTGAGTCCAGAGGGAACCGACTTATCGCCCATCATGTCCGCCATCTATCTCTTCCTCACCCTGATCATCGTCTTTCAGGTACAAAAAAAAAGAAAGCGTCCACAAGCAAAGCAGCGCTGACTAAAATGAATGGGGTTATAAAACAGTGGTAGATGTTTTATGGTGCTGTGTTGTGTTTAAGATTATCGCCGGCCCAAGGGTGAGTTCGACCTCTAGATGTGTATCTTTTCAAACCCGCGATGCATTCGTACTGCACAGGACTTACGATCAGAAATATTCTTCAAAAATATTTCGTATAGAAATTGTGAAATAGAACCACGTGACAGTTATTGATTGCTGCTTCAGGCTTGGAATTGTCAGATTATAAAATACTGGGCCAGAGATTTTATGTGAGAAACTATGACCAGAAGAAGACGATTGGGCAGATTTTTGGCTGATGTTTTGTTCAGGTTCAGGACACAGAGACTAAAGGTCATTCATGATTTGACTGCATTATTTTCAATCCATAGAAAGGGGGTGCTATACTTTTTAAAGGCTCTGTTTAAAAAAAAAAAAAATGTACAAAATGAGAGAAGTTGGAACGATCTCTGACAGGATAGAGCGCTGCCAAGGCACTGGTAATATCTCGCAACGTTACATAAGTAAGTCTGACTAATCGTGACTAGTTGGCGATTAAAAAATAATCTCGTGTCATATTCTAATAGTTGTTGTCCAGACTATACAGACTCTCAAGCGTTTTCATCAATAATTAACTTTATTGGGAGTGTCTACAGAGCTGCGGCACGCGGCCAAAACTGCCATGTTATTTTGTGCCGGGTTAAGGTTAGGGTCAGGTTAAGGATTAGGGTCATGTTAAGGGTTAGGGTCAGGGTTAAGGGTCAGGGTTAGGGTCAAGGTTAGGGTTAGGGTCAGGGTCAAGGTTAGGGTTAAGGGTTAGGGTCAGGGTTAAGGGTCAGGGTTAGGGTCAGGGTTCACTTCCTCTTTTATTTTGATGGGACATTTCCTCTCGGGCCGCATTAGAATTATTATTCTTTAGACTTAATTCTTTTGACTTTATTCTTTAGACTTTATTCTTTCTGCCCTGAACATCAATGAAAAGTCACGGGTCACCGAGGCGCTCTCGTTTTCTCCCTGCTCAGGTCTGTGTTTAGCACAATCTTGCAATTTGTCAGGTCAAACTACTTTTTGAATCGCAAACTACGCAATCATCAACGGTGAATTACTGAGCTTCGTTTGGTATGCCGCAAAACGCAGCAGAAAACATGGTCGCGCGGGAAGGCGGTCGCGCGGGAAGGCGGTTGCGCGGGAAGGCGAGAGCCATCATCACCGCTACTGCGGCTTTAATTTTGTAAATAGTCTCTTTCTAGAAGCTTTCTTTCACCATACTTCAACCTTTATTTAAGATAAGATAAGATATTCCTTTATTGTCCCACATGGGGAAATTTCATTGATGCAACGCAGGAAGATACAGAGGAAAAGAACAGATCACTTATAGGAAGTTTGAGAAGAACTCTTATAAACAAAAACTCCTATAGACAAAATCTCCCATTTCCCAACAAGGGATGGAGGGGAAAAATAATAAAGATAAAAATAAATGAATACCATTGCATGTGATCACAACAGTTATTTGGTTTAAAATGTACCGTCAAATTCAGACTATTGAGTGCACCATAATATAAGCCACACCAACTAAATTACGAGTATTTTTTTAATGTGGCGGTTTATAAAATGCTGACCGCCGTATCACATGTCTGCATTCCACGTGTATCTTTGTGTAAATTCAGTTCTTCATTAGACTAGTTTCTCCATGAATATGAGTCGGAGCATTTTGAAGCTTAACACACAGAGAACACGTCTGAGCTGTCCCTTCTGTCCATGATTACTCTGTGTGAGCTGATTTACCTGTGGCTGCCTTCCCCCACATCCGTCTCTGCTCTTGTGCTCCTGTGCTCCCACTGAAGTCTTCTACTTCAGTGTATCGGACTCTTGTGCTTCCTGCTAGAGCGCCCCTAGTGGTTGTTAGCATGTAAAAATCTATAGCCACATCGCGCTTTGAACCCTTCGGTGGACTTGTAGTCGGAGTTTTATGGTCTTGATGTACAAAATAATTGTTTCACTAGTCAATAGGGATGTCACAATATAAAGTTATAGTGTTACAATTATTGTGAGAAAAAATATCATGACGTAAGGATTTTTCGAGAAAATGTGACCAAATAACGGAAATCTTTACTTTCTTTCATTCCCATTGTCTAACACATACTATTCCTATTCATTTTTGTGACCAGCTTTATTAACCTGTTACCATCCACCTATTTGGCCCTGTGCACAATGGTTGGACCCAAATGTCATTGCTTATTAAAAGAGGATGTTACGTTCCACATGTGAGTGTGATGCATCATTAGAAAGCTTAGGCCTTCTAGTTTCTGCAGATGTGCAGATGTCACACTGTCAGGGCTTCAGAACTTACACTACAGAAGCCCAAACATGAACAAAACATATTTTTTTTAGTCTCGCCTGAATATTGTCAATTTGTAATGGTCCTGCGCATGACATACTTCATTGTGTGTTTATGCTGTTCACTGCACATGATGTTGTCATGACAACAACTGTGTAAAGTTTCAGATCTCTAGGAACAGGCATTTTTGTGCTTTGACCTTTTTGTATCAAAAAGCATATTCGGAACAAGTGATCCAAATAATGCCAACTGTGCCAAACTGTTTTATTACAATTTTAGCTCCTCTATGATCATAAAACATACATTTGATGTTTTGTAGGCCACTAATGCCTATTATAACTGCTAAAAGCAATGTATGTGAAAATGTGTAAATATGAGTTTACCCATGAATTTCCCATATAGAGGTGAAAAAAAAGATACAATATATTTATTTTATTTTTGTATCGGTATAATAATACATATATCTAACAAAATGCGCGTCCAAAAGGCTAATAAAATCAGAAAACGTGATGAGTAAAATCTAGTCGCCAAATGCCGTAAAATCTAGGCTCTGACAGCCTTAGGCACGAGAATACAGAGGATTCTGTGTGAATAAACCCTTAGTCCCGCTCCGCATTCTAAAGCTATTCTTATTGGCTAGAATAATATGTCAATCAAAGTCTGATACGTCTCAGTTAGCATGAGCTATGTGGCTAAAAACGTCGGAAGCGGTGCATTTTTTTTTCCCCGGAGGCTGTAAAAAACAAACCCGTGGACAGTGGATGGTCTCATTCTGTAGGTAACAGTCTGAAGAAAAGATCGATGCCAAACACCATCTTATAAGTCAAACAGGTCATTTGTTATGGACGAGCCTTCATCCTGAATATCGTCAGAGAAGAAAACTTTGTTTACTTGACAAAATCTCGAAATCGGAAATTAAAGCCGTTTCCTTCATCATAAACAGCAAACAGGACATGAGTTTATAAAAGTTGAGACTTTCTCACAAACTATTGGCAATTGCTTATTGGGGCATAGTATTCAATGTAAATCAATGACATTTGTTTTGTTGAGAAAATAATCTTTAAAATGATGTATAACTTGCTGGTATTGACCACGGAAATAAAAGTGATGATGTAAGAGAACTTTTGAGATATGGAAAATGCGCGCCGGCCACAGGTGAATGGGAACTGGTTAAACAGCCACATAAAGTTATTTACATTTAGGTCTATTTTCTGGACTCTAAATTGAACTAAAAATACGTAACTTTGCTTCTTAAATTGTCACAATTATTATTTGTTGGTTCATACTGTTATATTGTGGCCTGAATAATCACTATTATGGATTAACCTAATAATATTGACTTCTCTACAAGTCTACTATTTTAAAAAAGATTCACCAATTAGCCGACTACTAAAATAATCATCAGTGACAGCCTTAATGTTAAATATAAAGTGCTCTGGTCTTTACCAGCTAAATGGTCAATGCTTTTCCTCTCTTTTCTCTTCTCTCCTTCTTGCTATTTTCTACTAAACCAGTTTACATCGCAGTGTGCACAAATCTAAAGTTGTGAAATGGGCCTCACTGTTATTGATTATGGCTTTGGGCTTAACCGTGTCAGATGCAGTGTCACCTTGTCCCATGTCAGAGAATGGAGTGAATGCCCCGAAATAAAGCAGGTTATGGACTGGCGACATTGGTCTTATACAAACAGCAGCATTGACCCTATCCGCTCTCAGTAAATACACTATGCACCAGGATCGTCCAGCACACGGCTGGAGTCTGCCCTCAAAAGCTATGAGTCATTTCTCCAGAACTCTTAAATGTTTCATGGAAATTCTCCTTCGCTCCATATAAACAGAGACGTGGTCAAATCCATATATTTTATCATTTTCTTATTGGAAAGTTGCATTCATGGAACCCTTAAAATCCACTGAATGTTACACATCGTCATCATCATCACATTTACAGTTTGTTTTGTAATAGATTTGACTATTCATTTTGAGTTTTTATGCTCTTCCTTTTGTAGCCCTTTCCAATGTTTTTATTATTTCATTTCTATCACGCACACAGGTAGTTAAACTAGTAATGTAATTGAATTATGTGTGTCTTATGTCGACATTTTATTCATACTTGAGATTTTTTACATTGATTTTTGTAATACATGTTTTAAAGGCGGTATGGACGATTTTTCGGCGATTTGAGAACGCAGGCGGAAGTGCGCATGCGCACTCCCCGTGCAGACTGATACAACACACACGTGCGTTTGTTTATTAGCGCAACGGAGCGCATTGCATTGCTCGTCTTTCTCCATCTTCATTTTGCCCCGTACACTGAGGGAACTATATTATTATAGATCCATGCGCTTAGGCACGCGGAAACGTGGGGACGATCCTGACGCGGCTGCAGGTGAGCGATAGGACTAATGATTTATCCACGCCACGAGGAAATATGATAAAAAAATTGGCTGAAAAAAAATCGTCCATACCACCTTTAATAGGGGTGTAACCACAATGCATTGCAATTCTTGAATGTCATGATACACAGGCCGCGAAATAGACGGGGGCCCGGAGCCCGTAAGAAGTCAAATCGCCAGCGGGCCCGGGGTTTGAATTAGGAGGGGGCCCCCGTGCCCCTGTATCTAAATTTCTCGAAAAAAAACGAAAAGATTGAACTAGTAATTTGGCCATATTCAAGGCATTTTCATCGCTTAAGTTTGGTTTTGACAGACATGCCCACTTCGCAGTCTTCTCGCTTCTCATTGGCCGAGCGGTGTCTGTGATCTAATTTCAATGAAAGCGGACGTCTGATTGGCCGCTGCGTTCGGTCTTGTTCGGAAATGCCAGCTCTAATTTTGCCCCAAAAGTGATCTCTAGGTTGGCGGCGTCAATCTCTACTCAGTCCACAATTCAGTCTTTTTAAAGTTGTTTGCAACAAAAGCTGTGTCAATGTGGAAGTCCTCACACGCACACGCACGCACGCTCTCGCTCTCGCTCTCGCTCACTCTGACTCTCACTCTGACTCTCACTCTGACTCTCACTCTCACTCTCACTCTCACTCTGACTCTCACTCTCACTCTCACTCTGACTCTCACTCTGACTCTCACTCTCACTCTCACTCTCACTCTCACTCTGACTCTCACTCTGACTCTGACTCTGACTCTGACTCTCACTCTCACGCTCACGCACTCGCTCTCTCTGACTCTCACTCTCACTCTCACGCTCACTCTCACTCTCACTCTCACTCTCACATTATTATTTACAATAACATTAATTTTGCAACCAAAGGAGGGATAATAACATTTAAAATGTTCATTATTTTAAGAATCGTAACTAGGTGAATCAAATTGAAGGTCCTGAATTGTGAAATGAACCAAATCTATCCTTCAAATCAACAAGTTGTATCTTTTTAGGCTTTAACTATTGATCAACTAATTGTGACTAGTTGAGTAAAAATAATAATCCCAGTTGTAGTTTGATTATCCTAATTATCTGGAATATACACACACAAAAACATATACTAAAAGACCTTTTTACAACAGTAAAAAACAAAAAACATTGGCATTATTAAATCCAAATGTCTCTATCTAAAAGCCTTCAGTCACCATATTTTGACCATTATGTGGTTGATAATGTATTGAAAAGTCTCAATCTACCACAGCAATAATCGTTGACTAGTCGAATACAAAATGATTGTTATTTGCAACCCTACGTTTAGTATGTTTTTACTCCGCTTCTGTTTGCGATTCCAATTTCCTTTTGCAAATGGCCTGTGCCTGCTACTTTCACCGTACGCTTTTAGTCTTTATGGGAATGGCAAATGAAACAAGCAGCTTTTAGTGATCCACGCTCCAATCTCCTGACAGTTTGAAGCACTCTTCTCTGCTGTGTGTCTGTTTGATGAATGAGAAAGCCATTTCCCCCCTTGATCCCACCGTGTCCTCTGCAGGTGCTGATTCCCATCTCGCTCTTCGTGTCCATTGAGATTGTGAAGATTTGCCAAGTTTATTTCATCCACAACGACCTGGAGCTGTACGACGAGGAGACCGACTCCCATCTGCAGTGCCGGGCCTTGAACATCACTGAGGACCTGGGTCAAATGCAGTACATTTTCTCTGATAAGACCGGCACACTCACCGAGAACAAGATGGTGTTTCGCCGCTGCACTGTGGCTGGAGTGGAGTACTCCCATGATGCTAACGGTGAGAGAAATGTCATGGATTTAAACCTGCGGGCAAAACAATATTGATGTTTCGTTTTTTTTATGAGCCATATTCTACCTTAAAATACTCTTTTGTAACGTGAAATGCCTTGATCTCTCCTTCTTTAACGTCGGGGCCAGATGCTTATTGACCGGCCGATGATGAAGCAGACTCTTGACACTATACTGTACTTCTAAGTAGCAGATAGTAGCATCATAATTGTGAATTATATTGAATTAATCATTTAATCTGTTCATTCTCTTCATTTTAAACATTTGTTTCAATAATTGTGATTTGTATTTCAATTACTGCAGCTCTTTTTAGTAAAAGTAAAACATTTGACCATAGTTAGAAAAAATGCCTTGTTAGAGTCTCGAACCTATGACCTTTTTCTTGGCTGTTTCTACAAAACTCCTCTTATATTTTCTTGGTTTTCTCTTTTAGCCCTAATTCTCATAACCATCAAATAGATATTAAAGGCAGTGACCAGTGTATTTCCCTTGTAGTGTGGTCCTTTTTCACGGTGAAGTCAACGCTAACAAAACGTTGATACTAAAACCTTCTAATGTGGTTGGTTTATGGGGACATAGTATTATGGTCCAATTGTTCTCTTCACATTTACCCTCTCAACGTTGTATTTCGAGTTATTCCTGGCTGTTCGAGTGGTCTTTATGCTCCTTAATTGGTGATACACATTGCAGCTATTTTCTATGGTATTTGCTAACTGCAGCTCTCCATATTCCCAGCAGTCACCATGGTTCACCGTGGTGTTGTGATGACTTTTACTGCGACATTTGTGAAAGAGCAGGCGGAAACAGAGCTGCAGTTTTCAAACCAGAAATTAGCTGACATTTTTCCATTAATGAATAATTTTGGATCAATAATGCAATGTAAATGTACCGTGTAATGTAATGTAAGTACATGGCTGACAAAAGCATACCATATGGTCTGTAAGGAAAAATAAGCGTTACCACGGTTGGGGGTTAATCACCAGTTGCTGCTGAATCATAACCATCACTGCTGTGATTATACAACCACACGTTCTTCTCTGTTTGCTCAGTTAAATCCAGGCCTGACGCATTTAAACCTGTACATTTAGGCCATTCTTAAGTGACTATTTGATTGACAGCCCGGAGACTGGCCATGTACCAGGAGGTAGACTCGGAGGAGGAGGACTTCTTGTCTCACGGAGGAACGCTGCCAAGGCGGGACAGTGTGGCGAGCCACCAGAGCGCCCGCGTCGTGCTCAGATCCCACAGCACAAAGTCCCACCGGCGAACAGGCAGCCGAGCCGAGGCCAAACGCGCCAGCATCCTGTCCAAGCACACAGCCTTCAGCAGCCCCATGGTCAGTCCAGAACTCCTTTTGTCATTCAGATTTCCTTTTTGTTTGAGGGAGGGCTGTGTCATAAGGTTCGTCCTGTTAAACTTTGCCCCAAACCACATGCTTTTATTTATTTATTTTTTTTTTTTCCATAGCACCCTTTAAACATTCTATAATACAATCACACTATTCTGTTTTGAAGCAATTCAATTTATTTTTGTAACGCCCAAAATCACAACAACAGTTTTTAGATTACCGGTATTTATAGAAGTTGGAATGTTGTCATTATTATTATCATACATTTTGTTACAAGTGTGTGACAGCTGAAGTAAACAAAGACATGGATTTGAGCCATACAATAACACACATATTCCCCCATCTGTCTGTCAGGAGAAAAACATCACCCCGGACCCTCAGCTCCTGGAAAAAGTGAACGAGTGCAGCAGTCAGATGGACTTCATGCGCTTCCACAGCCAGTCACTGTCCACGCTGCCCTCTGACCTCTGTGACATCATCGACTTCTTCATCGCACTCACCATCTGCAACACTGTGGTGGTGTCTTCCCCCAACCAGCCCCGCCAGAAGGTGCTTTTAAACACTTTTTTAACACTAACAAAGCAATTTTCCAGATGTCAAAAGATGATTTACAGGTACAGTGGTAAACAATGAGCTCATCCCATTTAAGCCATTGTAGATAAATGGTGGTTTACCTAAAATAGTAGCTTCTTTTTGTCAAGTCATGTCAAGTCAGCAGCACAAAACTGGATCCTTCTAAAAGCCAAGTGTTTGTTCTTGTTGCATAAACATGATACGCATTAAAGAGCTACTGTAATAGACGCAATATAAAAGTGTTTCATTCAGTTACTACAGATCTCCAAACTAAAAATGCAAGATATGTTCCAATGGAATTGTAAGTCATTTGTAGAGATAAAAGAGAATGAACCTCAAAAAGTACTGGCCTTTTCACATCTTACTTTGCGAGCATCGTGCCCCGTGGAATCTTTTGCTTATAATCTGTCTCTATTGGCCTTTATTTTCGAGTTTGTCTCACTGCAACTTGTAACCAAGCAGCGTCAGTAATAGTTGCATAACACTGAGCTGTTGAACTTGAACTTTGCACTCAGTTATTGTTTCTCTTCTTTTGAACTCTTCAGGAGCAGTTCCCCATCACAAATGACTTTGACTTCAAAAAATACCAACATGGTCCAAATCTCTCCCGCTGGTGCATGTACCTTCCAGTATTTTTGTGTCCTATGTTTGAAGTTCCCCTCTATCTCTCGCTGCGGTGTATCCGTGTTTTGTTTTGGGGCGGTCTGGGTGTGTGCTGTCCTGTGCAGGGCTTACACTCACAAATCTTACACAAAGTAAATGTTGTAACCCGTGAGATGAGATGGAGGGGAATTGAAATGTGTGCTGTAGGAATGGTTTGTGATATTCACTATAGGTTTGTCCTGTGTTTGTTTAGAGTTACAGTCGCCCACATTTTAAGGTTCCTTTGTGGACACTATAAAATCTGAGTGAGAATCAGCACGTGGGCGGTTTCTGCACAGGCCGGATAGTACAAACAGTCACTTTCTATTGTACTGCGCCTCTGTCTTTCAACACCATTCTACAATAGCAAGTGGAATGCAAAATGTGTAGCACTGATTGTATCAAGCTAAAAACAATGGTGATAGTTTTTACATTTGTGTAATGGAAGACTTTTGGGCACTGGAATGATAGGAACCAGACTGATGAAGGTGTATGTACTTTAAAAGCACAAAGGAGCTTCATTGATTACAAATCGTTAACATATAACAGTTATAGGTATAGACTGAATAATATGCAGAATTATTAAGGTGTGACTGAATCAAAAGACAACATGATGTATGTTTTTGACGAGGTTCCAACAACTCTGTTATAGCAAAATAGAATCATTTTTTTGTCAACTGGACAAACGTAGCTTCTGGTGAGTCACTGCCTTACATCTGTCTGGAGGGAGCAGCCAACTACACTGAAACTATCAACCAGTTAGTATTTGTTGTTACTTAGGTCTAAGGGTTGATCTGTCACCCAAGTCGTATTTAGCGTACCGTATTTTCCACACTATAGGGCGCACTGAATTATGTCAATGAATGGTCCATTTTCGATAATTTTTCGTATATCAGGAGCACTGGAATATAAGGCTGTTGTTTTTTGAGAAAATGAAAGGCTTTTGAGTGCACCTTTATAGAGCGGAAAATACGGTAATCGTTCATGCCTATACCAGCTCATCTTACTCCTATTTACATACTCTGATTAGCCCTATTGTTTCCTTTGGTTTAGGCCTGCGGATGGAGGTGTAAATGGATGCTAAGTTGTACTTTAGACTCATTTCTGTTCAGAGATATCTTCTTTTTCTGACAAATTAGAGTAGTTCACTAGACTTAACTAGCAACAGATACTCCTTACTGTACACAACTAGTAATTGTTAGTTTCAGTGTAGTTAGCCTTATATCTGTCTGAAAAGAGGAGCTGTGACTCACCAGTTATGTTAGAGAATCATAAGAAGCCACTTGGATGAGTGGAAAAAGCTTCAGTTGTAGTCATCTGGACTCAGTTATAAAAAATGAAAAATAGACGTTTCGACTCTCATCCAAGAGTCATTGTCAATAAAAGAATTTAGGTTGAGAACTCCGATATTTATACTATTCTGTGGTAAGTCCAGCCCATTGGGAGGAACCTTCCTAAAGAGGAAAGACTTGTTTGTTTCAACAGAAACTTACCCTCTTGGTATCTACCGAGCCTATTCAACCCTTTAATGGGCTATTAGTCTCCCCTTTGTCTTTGTGAGACCCTGGCTCACCCTGAGTACCTGATTAGCAGGTAGTCTACAAGGTTCAATCTTCCTGTAGTCTACAATGGGATCCTGAACCCCTGGAGAGGTAGAGGACCAGTACCAGGACATTTAGATGCTAATCAGGTACTCGGGGTGAGCCAGGGTCTCACAAAGACAAAGGGGAGACTAATAGCCCATTAAAGGGTTGAATAGGCTCGGTAGATACCAAGAGGGTAAGTTTCTGTTGAAACAAACAACTCTTTCCTCTTTAGGAAGGCTCCTCCCAATGGGCTGGACTTACCACAGAATAGTATAAATATCGGAGTTCTCGACATAATTCTTTTATTGACAATGACTCTTGGATGAGAGTCGAAACGTCTATTTTTTTATAACTGAGTCCAGATGACTACAACTGAAGCTTTTTCTACTATGGAACACGCCTGGACGAATGAGGGATTACACCGACACTTGGATGAGTGGTCGAAACATCTTCACTCTTATTTTGCTATGGAACCTGGATGACTGAGGCGCAACACAGACAAAAAAACGAAAGAATCCAGACTCATTCATGCATTATCTCATGTGTCCCAGGTGAGGATGCGATTCGAGCTGAAATCCCCAGTAAAAACCATAGAGGACTTTATCAAACGCTTCACCCCAAGTCGCCTCACTTCTGGCTCAAACAACAGCAGCTCCTCCAGCCTGAACCGCTCCAACAACCGCGCCGGCTCCAGTCTCGTTTCCTCCCCCTCCGCCGACAGCACCCTCACCAAGCTGGACGAGGAGAAGAGCCCCCCGGACCTGCAGCATGCCTTCACCCCCGTCCCGCCATGTTACGACCCCGCCAAGGCCTGGAGACTGGAGGACGGGGAGCTGAGATATGAAGCCGAGAGTCCAGACGAAGCGGCGCTGGTCTACGCTGCCAGGGCCTACAAGTGTTCGCTGGTGGGACGCCTGCCCGACCAGGTGACCGTCGAGCTGCCACATCTGGGTAAACTGAGCTTCGAGCTGCTGCACACGCTGGGGTTCGATTCGACGCGGAAACGCATGTCTGTGGTGGTCCGACACCCGCTGACCGACCAGATCACTGTGTACACCAAAGGAGCGGATTCTGTCATTATGGACCTCATCAGACCGCCTGATACTGGTAAGGACTCACTACAGCTGCTGTGTTATCTGAACATTCAATGACCCGCAGGTTAAAGCAGGTGAATACTGCTGTTTGTTTGTGGGGCAGACTCCTAAGCTGTGTGTAAATGTGTGTGTGAACGGGTGAGTGTTCCTTGATGTAAAGCGCTTTGAGTGCAGGTAGGTAAAGAACTTTTATATTATGAACACATGGGATTACAACAACCAATGTGCCATTTGAAAGGAGGATGGGTTCGCCACATTGCCCCCAGCAGGAGAACAAATCAATGTGTCTGTTACTTTATTCCAACATTTAGGAATGTGGAAAAGCATTCTGGAATTAGGCAATTTAAACTTGAATGATCTTTTAATCTTGTCACAACGGTGTTTCCTCATCATTAGTTTTGTCAAAAGTTGTATTTTGATTCCTGTATGTTGGAGTGTTCCTGTTTTGGCCTGAGGCTCAAATACTCGGATTAATTAAAAAAATTAAGACACCAAGTGATCCATGTAGGATTCTATAATGTCACAGTCACTTTTCAAAAGACATCCAGGCTTTAATGTCTTTTAGGCACTCTAGCAATGGCATAACACTATAGGAGTCAGATTTGTTATTGCCTGCCGTTTTAATGCCCCTTTCTTTCACTGTCTTTGCAGCGAATCCTTCATGTCATCCAGGAAATGTCTTTCCAAATGACTCATTTTGTTATTTGACAACTTGGCATGACAAAGCAAACATGCAGACAATCCTTCTGCGTTGACAAAGCAAGCAAATGATTCGGTCCATTCTTCTTTGAATCTACTGTTCTCATCATTTCTTCTGTTACGGTTTATTTACAACAGCCACCTGCGCCGCCCCGTGTGCGCCGCCCGTGTGCGCCGCCCGTGTGCGCCTCCCTTGTGCGCCGCCCATGTGCGCCGCGCTGAATCGATAATTTAATATTTATTATACACATTAATACATATTTTTACCCCATTGGAAAACGTTAAGAACGTTTGCGTCATGTTTGTTCTACAGAAACCAAATATATCCCCCCATCTAGTTTCATTTTCATAAATTTTTGAAAAGCTCCAGGAGCCACTAGGAGGGAGCTAAAGAGCAGCTCCGAACCCGCGGGTTGCCGACCCCTGTATTAGAGCATACTGGATTTATAAAGTGCTTTGTAGATTAACATGACATTTCACACATTTTCTTATACAGAGTAAAAACATTACCCATTTGGTACATTTTTAAGACCCCTTTTCAAAAAAAATTCTAGATACGTATCGCAATGAGGGAATTGTATCAGAATTTACATGTATCGGGATACGTATCGTATCGAGACCCCTGTATCGGGATATGCATCGTATCGGCATCGTATCGGGATACGCATCGTATCGCGACCCCTGTATCGAGATACGCATCGTATCGCGACCCCTGTATCGAGATACGCATCGTATCGCGACCCCTGTATCGAGATACGCATCGTATCGCGACCCCTGTATCGGGATACGCATCGTATGGCGATGGTCATGGCAATAGCCATCCCTAGTTTCTAATGTCAAGCAATTTTAGATTTTATTTCAGTTCACAATGAATAAAACGGAAAATAATTATCTCTTTATGTTAAAGCGTAATATGTCTCCTTTAAGTTAAATTATCTTAGAGTTTGGACAAAAGTGATCTGATATTCAGCTGCTGGCACAAAATGTGTTAATTGCCCCTAAGGTTTCTATGACGTAGGTTCCTGAGTTCTTTTGGGAAACCAGAGCGTGTGCAGACCTATCGTGCCCAGTGCCCACACAGGGACTGAGGATCTTCTAATTCAGGGCAAAGAACCTGCTGTACACAATACATTTATAAACAAGGCTGGCAAAAAAAACATTGTTCAACAAACTTCATTTCACCTGTTACACTGCTTAGTCTTGTATCTGTGGCAAATCTAGACGAGCGAGAGACTTATTACCAACTGTTTTTCATATCTCCGTTGGCAAGGTTATTCGAGCTCATGTAATATCAATGCTCCGTAAGTTCCACTGCAAACAATGTAGTATCTGTGGTGAAAGTGTGTTTCCACTGTGGGGCCAGTCCCATATCTGTGGTGAAAGTGTGTTTCCACTGTGCCAGTCCCATATCTGTGGTGAAAGTGTGTTTCCACTGTGGTGCCAGTCCCATATCTGTGGTGAAAGTGTGTTTCCACTGTGGTGCCAGTCCCATATCTGTGGTGAAAGTGTGTTTCCACTGTGTCAGTCCCATATCTGTGGTGAAAGTGTGTTTCCACTGTGCCAGTCCCATATCTGTGGTGAAAGTGTGTTTCCACTGTGGGGCCAGTCCCATATCTGTGGTGAAAGTGTGTTTCCACTGTGGGGCCAGTCCCATATCTGTGGTGAAAGCGTGTTTCCACTGTGCCAGTCCCATATCTGTGGTGAAAGTGTGTTTCCACTGTGGGGCCAGTCCCATATCTGTGGTGAAAGTGTGTTTCCACTGTGGTGCCAGTCCCATATCTGTGGTGAAAGCGTGTTTCCACTGTGCCAGTCCCATATCTGTGGTGAAAGTGTGTTTCCACTGTGGGGCCAGTCCCATATCTGTGGTGAAAGTGTGTTTCCACTGTGTCAGTCCCATATCTGTGGTGAAAGTGTGTTTCCACTGTGGTGCCAGTCCCATATCTGTGGTGAAAGTGTGTTTCCACTGTGGGGCCAGTCCCATATCTGTGGTGAAAGTGTGTTTCCACTGTGGGGCCAGTCCCATATCTGTGGTGAAAGTGTGTTTCCACTGTGGTGCCAGTCCCATATCTGTGGTGAAAGTGTGTTTCCACTGTGGGGCCAGTCCCATATCTGTGGTGAAAGTGTGTTTCCACTGTGTCAGTCCCATATCTGTGGTGAAAGCGTGTTTCCACTGTCAGTCCCATATCTGTGGTGAAAGTGTGTTTCCACTGTGGTGCCAGTCCCATATCTGTGGTGAAAGTGTGTTTCCACTGTGGTGCCAGTCCCATATCTGTGGTGAAAGTGTGTTTCCACTGTGTCAGTCCCATATCTGTGGTGAAAGCGTGTTTCCACTGTGCCAGTCCCATATCTGTGGTGAAAGTGTGTTTCCACTGTGGGGCCAGTCCCATATCTGTGGTGAAAGTGTGTTTCCACTGTGGTGCCAGTCCCATATCTGTGGTGAAAGTGTGTTTCCACTGTGTCAGTCCCATATCTGTGGTGAAAGTGTGTTTCCACTGTGGGGCCAGTCCCATATCTGTGGTGAAAGTGTGTTTCCACTGTGGTGCCAGTCCCATATCTGTGGTGAAAGTGTGTTTCCACTGTGGTGCCAGTCCCATATCTGTGGTGAAAGTGTGTTTCCACTGTGCCAGTCCCATATCTGTGGTGAAAGTGTGTTTCCACTGTGGTGCCAGTCCCATATCTGTGGTGAAAGTGTGTTTCCACTGTGGTGCCAGTCCCTTATCTGTGGTGAAAGTGTGTTTCCACTGTGCCAGTCCCATATCTGTGGTGAAAGTGTGTTTCCACTGTGCCAGTCCCATATCTGTGGTGAAAGTGTGTTTCCACTGTGGGGCCAGTCCCATATCTGTGGTGAAAGTGTGTTTCCACTGTGCCAGTCCCATATCTGTGGTGAAAGTGTGTTTCCACTGTGGGGCCAGTCCCATATCTGTGGTGAAAGTGTGTTTCCACTGTGGGGCCAGTCCCATATCTGTGGTGAAAGTGTGTTTCCACTGTGGGGCCAGTCCCATATCTGTGGTGAAAGTGTGTTTCCACTGTGGGGCCAGTCCCATAGATTGAATTCTTTGTTTGACTACAAATCACAAGCGATTCATCTTGACTTCTGATCCTAATCTGTTGGAAGTAACAGCTGGTCTGTTCGTAACCATAAAGTACAATAGTTCCCAGGATGCATCTGGCTGGTATAGAAGCGCTCTCATGTCAGCTGATCGGCTCATCTTCACACAACACTGGACGCCAGCCCTGTCGGTGAATACGCTACATTCCTTATTCACTTCACTTAATGCGCACAGTAGATCCACCAAGAACTGGACCTAAATGGATGTTTTCTTTACATATTAAGAATAAAACACAGAGCCAAGTGAAAAGTCTGGCATATTTCTCCTTTTGTATCCGTCCCATTTGTCCGAATGTCCGGTAAATTGGTACATTTTCAAATTCAGTACAAACGTTAGTCTTTCCATTTTGTAAAAGTTGTCCAACGTTATTTCAGTCCAGTCCTTGACGGTCGGCTCTGTTCCCCGTCGTCCAGCTCCGTGTGTGCTGCAGCCACAGGTATCCATCTATGGTTTCCATTGTCGGTTTCCCATACAAAAACCTAGAAAGTTTAATTTAATAAAGCAGTGTGAGTAAAAGTAGTGGATTACCAATTCACATTTTGCCAGTATAATTAACCATAAACCACCCCAATGTTTTACCATCTGAAACATTCTTAGCCTTAAAGGTTTGCTCCCTTGTAAAATAAAATGCCCAGCTGCTTTGTCACTTGTCAGAAGCTCTGCATGTGTCCAGCAGGGAAACACCCCCCAAACATTCACCTTTTCCACTGATGTAAACGATACGCTCCAGTGTGAGTTCTGCTCCTCTCAAAGCTCGCTTTCACTGCTCTCTGGAAAAAGTCATCTTTATGTGCTTGTTTTAAGAGCGGCTCTTTCTGCAGCGCTGCAAATGCTAAAGGTGCAACAGCTTGTTTGTATTCCAGGCACACCTAGGGTCACAATGCCACCTTCTTCTAACCCTTTTTCTAATGCTTTGTACATGGTCAACAGACTGTGAGCTGAAACAGTCTCGGCTGAGCACCAAAGTCATGCTTTTTGACAAATCGTGATTTGTATTGTGGCATATAATTAATGCTTTTTGGGCAGATGAAATGGACCAAGAAAAGCTATTAAACTAAATGATTTTACATAATAAGTGTGAGAGTTGTGCCGAGAGAAAGTGGTAAAGATTATGTATTTATTTGTATGGATCCCATTAGCTGAAAGCCATGCAATCAGCTAGTCTTCATGGTCCATTGTAATATTTTTGTATCTATTATTTTATATTCTTAATCAAACTCAAGACGCTGCGGCACCTGCGCAGAGTGTAGCATGTGTGTTATACTCTCAGCACAAAAAATAAATCCATTCATCGTTATCAATTATGATGACATGATACGGTATAATGACATCACATTTGTTGGTTGTGCAAAGTAAAATTTCAGTTCAAAGTGCACATTTACAGGAATATTAATGAATGTTTTGAACAGGATTTCAGTTGGTCATGGAGACGAAGTGTGGCGATTCTGTAAAGCGGTCCAGGATAGCATAGCATAGCATAGCATACACATACTTTTTAGTTATTCTTAGTAGTTATGTTAAAATGGACTCTTAATGATAAAAAATTGGTATTGGCTTTATTGGTTTTTGGAACAACAAATGCATATCTAATCCGTATTGTTGCAAACAAACCTTTCTGTCTCTTATTTGAACCACCATATTTTTTTTTTACTTTTTTTTAAACTTGCTATAAGTGATCTGTCCTTCCCTCTGGATCTACTGCGTTGTAACGCCAACATTTCCCCATGTGTGGACAATAAAGGCATATCTTATCTTATCTTATCATATAAAAACTCATTTAGACTTATTGGATTTAACATCTGTTATCATAGTGTGTGTGTTTCTGGCGATGCCTCGTTAGTGCCCCCTGTCTGTTCATTAGCAGCAGCTCATGAGACCCTGGACTAAATGACTCCTACACTGAGAGATTTAACTGTGCTGCATCAGTGATGCAAATTACCTCCATCACAGCACATCTTTTTCACCTCTATTTGTGCAAGTTTACTGTTTGATTCATTGGAATAATTGCCTTTCAACTTGTGGGTGGACAATATGATATATAATGTATACAATTGAATTGTGCTCCTCTGACTCTATGACAAAAATAAATTGATTTGATGATTTGATTTGATTTGACAGATCAGCCAATTTAGAGAGCTTGTTATATTTGGATGTAGTGTCAGGTTTCGAGTGAAAGACTGGAGGATTTAATCAGAGAAGTGTGAAAGTTAAACTTCAACCATTTTTAATGATTATGTCTCACGTCGTGTGCAGCGCCCTATAAAGGTGTTGTCTTTGCTGTTTTATTCTCGGTTAAGAAAGATGCTTGGATTCTTTTCTGTTTTTCCCCATCTTGTTCTTATTCTCACTTCTTCATTGCGTTCATTGTGGAGCAGCCTTTTCTCACACAAGTCTCCTCTTTGTAAGTCACTAATGTGTGAGTCCATTGGTCAAATGCAGCAGCCACTTTGAAGACATTTGTCATGAACAGCCCTTTTATAATGGCCTCATTTACACAGACGGAGACTTGTTTGGTGCTGCTCTAATAACAGAGCCATGCACCAGACCAAAGAGTCGCTGGACTTAAAAGACTCTAGCACTTATGTAACTTCAGGTTTATGAGTTGTTTTTTAGAGTTGCAGTAATTAACTGTTTGTACTTTGTGAAATTCTACAATCAGAAAAATGCTAATTAACTCATTGTTTGTGTCAGTAGTTGAGGGTTTGTGTTCGGGTACCTGTGATTTGGAGGTCTCCTGAAATACACCACTACCATAGATTCATGTCATTATGTGAGTACTGTGAAGGGCCTTTGAGCCCCTAGAAAAGCGCTAGGATTAATGCACTAAATGACAAAAATAATCTTAACGCATACTATAATTATCAACCATAAAGTAGTATGCACATTTTAGATGCTGGATATGGGACTCTTTTACTAATCTGTTTTTTCATTACATACATTACATTCAATGGTTTCCTCTGTTCACTTTCTTTTTTCGGAGGTAAAATAAACAGCTGTGCGCGCACTCGCCCTCCTCTCAAAGGACACGTGTTAGAAGTGGCTAGTTATGACCCAAACTACAGCTGTTTGAAATGATTTTAATGAACTCAAATTAATCTACGACACTTTCCCAAAGTGAAAGTGAAAGTATATTATGAACACATGGATTACAACAACCAATGTGCCATTTGAAAGGAGGATTGCCCCCAGCAGGAGAACAAATCAATGTGTCTGTTACTTTATTCCCTCTGACTGTAATTGGGCATAGTCAGTTGACAGTTGTTGTTGTTTTTATTTTTATGCTTGTAGGATTTGTAGGGCTTAACGCGTTAACAAATGCATTAATCATGAATTGACACAGATTCACCGCAGTCATGCTTTTAGATTGCACTGCAGGCTTCTTTACCTGGAAGAAGGTGGAAGGTTTAGGAGAAGCCTGACATCACGCTGTTAAATGTACGAATCCATACGTCTTCATGTGGACGAGTGTAGATCACTCAGTGTCTGAGGTTCACGAGCGTGGAGCTGCGCAGCGCGCTTCCACTTACGCTGCGCGGCAAAACAAAGAGATCTCCAGTTGAACCCCGTCAGCTCCACAAGGAAAATACAACTTTTGTGTTGGCACTGCACCAAGTAAATGGGCCAAACATTTCACCAAACTACAAAAGATCACTTGTAGATGCCAGGTCAATCCCAGCAGCTACATCTGTCACCATAACGGCAAGTAACACCCGCAAGCGGCAATAAAAGGCCTTGAGCCATTAAACCTGTTGTTTGGTCCTGAACATTAACCTGAAATATGTGACCACACAGTTTCTTTGTTAAAGGCGCAATGGGCGATTTTTTCGG
The DNA here is from genome assembly GCF_026437365.1 of Eucyclogobius newberryi. NCBI lineage: Eukaryota > Metazoa > Chordata > Actinopteri > Gobiiformes > Gobiidae > Eucyclogobius > Eucyclogobius newberryi. The sequence continues at coordinate 103,104 of NW_027316523.1, read as the reverse complement.
CGATTTGAGAACGCAGGCGGAAGTGCACATGCCACTCCCCCGTGCGCATGCCACTCCCCCGTGCTCATGCCACTCCCCCGTGCGCATGCCACTCCCCCGTGCGCATGCCACTCCCCCGTGCGCATGCCACTCCCCCGTGCGCATGCCACTCCCCCGTGCGCATGCCACTCCCCCGTGCTCATGCCACTCCCCCGTGCGCATGCCACTCCCCCGTGCGCATGCCACTCCCCCGTGCGCATGCCACTCCCCCGTGCGCATGCCACTCCCCCGTGCGCATGCCACTCCCCCGTGCGCATGCCACTCCCCCGTGCGCATGCCACTCCCCCGTGCTCATGCCACTCCTCCGTGCTCGTGCACATGCCACTCCCCCGTGCACATGCCACTCCCCCGTGCTCATGCCACTCCCCCGTGCACATGCCACTCCCCCGTGCACATGCCACTCCCCCGTGCACATGCCACTCCCCCGTGCTCATGCCACTCCCCCGTGCACATGCCACTCCCCCGTGCACATGCCACTCCCCCGTGCACATGCCACTCCCCCGTGTGGACTGATACATCACACACGTGCGTTTGTTTATTAGTGCGACGGATCACATCGCATCTCTCGTCTCCCGTAGATTTCCGTCTCTTCTGCGTCAGCTCGAACTGTCTTTCTCCGTCTTCATTTTGCCCTGTACACTGAGGGAACTATATTATGATAGATCAATGCGCTTAGGCACGCGGAAACGTGGGACGAGCCGCACGCGGCTGCAGGTGAGCGGTAGGTGCGTTTTATGATTGACACGTGGCTGGACTAATAAGACTCAGATTTGGGCCAAAAAAATTGTCCATTCAACCTTAAATACAATGTTTGGACTTAAATTATATCCAGTTTGTCTTTAATTTTTAAATGTAGTTGTTGTTAGATTTGTGAACAAATGTATTTATTTTATTATCTTTAATAAATCAAAATAAATAAAATAGTTCAATAATATTTCATAAAACTGTGAATAATGAGTAGTGATGATGTTTTTTAAAAGTGCGCTATGCACTTAAATCACATTTCAAACATGTAATGAATCTGTTTTTTAATTGATTGATAGCATATCTGGCCTTATGGTTGTGTAAAAGTTGTCCTGATTTCCCTTGCCTAGTTGCATCCATGTCTGTATTTAATTCAATCTGTTCGGCCTGCAAATAGGAATTATAAAGCGTCATTTGCATTCTTAAATATTTGGTTGAAGGAAGCTTTGAGATGATTGACAGTTTTGCAATCATTTCCATCTTCTCTGTCAAATGATTTTTGTGTGGTGGTGGTGCATTGGATGGCATTGCTGTGCGCTCCAAGCTGTTATGTTATTAGCACGATTACATGGCACACTGAGTGTTGGCTGGTGCTTCTGTTACGTCCTCATGCCAAGAACATGTTCAAAACGCCCAAGGAAAGCTGATTGGAGGAGTAAAAGGAAAACTGATCGTTTTGGTATCTTTTTAAAGTTCATATAAAATAAATACATTTATCTATAGAATAAATTTGATCTTGATGAGTAATGGAAAATGTAGAGCCACATGGTAAATTTAGTGTGAGACCAGATGGCTCAATTCTTGTGATTCTTGGAGCTCGACTTTTGCAATCTGGTGATGCTAAAACTGAAATATACTGCAAAATAAAGATAGTTAATCTTTTTATAATCTGTTTTTATCTTTCAAGGAAACTCCAAAGGCAAACGTCAGAAAAAGATTCTGTACAGGACTCAGAACTACCTTAACCAGTACGCTGCAGATGGACTGAGGACACTATGCATCGCTAAAAAGGTACACGTTTAAACACTCAGTGAGATGATTTTAGACTAGTCTGTGGATACTGATGATGGCAATGAAAAAAGAACAAAATGGCACCTGCAAAGACCATGTGCAAGAAAAATGTACATATTTTGTAGTGACTGAAAGGGTGAAGTGTAACAAAATATTGATAAATGATTGTGATCTGCTTTCTTTCTAAAAGCATGTAACAATGAATTCTATTTATTCTATCGCTTTATATAGAAATGTTATATGCTGCATGAATGAAACCTTACTGTTGTTTCTGACCCTAACACTGTATTTCCTAAAATGATTCAACCTCTACGGAGTCACATATATTAAAAGGATTTGCTTGCACACATGTTGTCAGTTGGTTGTCCTTTTTGCTCATAATTGATGGTTTAGTCATTTGCCATCATATTAGGGGTCGTGGTCTGGTGTGTGGGGAGCTCTCATTCAATAGGAAACACTTTGTCTGTATTTGCTTCAATCTAGCTCATAAAGTCGTCATCTGCTCTTGTAGTTGAACAGCGGATAATTTAGTAGCTCTTCTACATTAAAATGAATGGATTTCTTGCCCCATGGAGGTCCGTCTCTGGTCGTTCCGTCAGATGCCGACAGCCTCTGTTTTGTGGCCAGTATCTACTGTATCAAAACTATCACTTGTGGCACCCTTGTATCATGCAGTCTTATTAAGGGACTGTATGGATCTGGTGCAGTGGAGATGGTGCTGGATGTGTCTGTACCGTCATGTCCGACTGTTCCACACGTTTTTGGTGACTCATCTCCAATCTGTGCCTCTCTCAAACGCTGATAATTTATGTCCTCACAGCCGCCTCATTATATCCATGCAACTGCAAAGCCTCTCACCACGATAGACACTCTCAAGCTCTCACTTTGTCCCATGGATCACTGTATGTCGCAGTGCAGTATAAGATCTTCTAATTAAGGGTAGATGGGAAAGAGAATGTCAATTTGTTCTGACTGAGGAAGAGTGGTAAAATATATATATATATATATATATATATATGTATATATATATATATGTATATATATATATATATATATATATACATATATATATATATATATATATATATATATATGTATATATGTATATGTATGGGTTAGGGTTAGGGTTAGGGTTAGGGTTCTCCATATATATATATATATATATATGTATATATATATATATATATATATATATATATATATATATATATATGTATATATATATATATATGTATGTATATATATATATATATATGGAGAACCACAGAATCAGTTTGGAGAGAATTCTGTTAACACAATGTCAAACTACCCATGATGAAGGAAATGCTAACTATTGGAGAAACTGGTTGCCAGGAGGCAAAGCATTTCCATGTGTTTTGAAACGGTCCTATTGTTCATTCCATTTGGTTTCAGAACTATATGGGCCTTAAGGCTCCGGCTGTGGACATAATCCACAGATACCTGGAGCAAACCCCTGGCTGCAGGAAAGAAGGCCGTTACAATGACTCAAACTGCACTGGAAATTACATTTGGACTAAACTTAAAAAGCTTTTCTTTTGTCTATTTTCTCTCTTGTTCTGTGTTTATATTCTACAAACATGAAGAAGAAGAAAATAAATACACTACACATTATATTATATATATATATAAAAAAACTGTCATTGAAATTGACACGTCACAAGAAAATAAATACACTGCAGGATTTTGACAGTTTGAATTAAGAAAATTACATAAAATATATATTCATAAAAATATGATGACCATATTAAACATACATTATATTATTATAATATATATTATATATATATTTATATATTATATATATATATATATATATTTATATATTATCATCTTTTCATGCCCCCATTCTAGATGTTTGATTGTAATATGCTTTTTTACTCGCCAGACTCTGTCAAAGGAAGAATATGCATGTTGGCTGCAGCGCCACCTTCAGGCAGAGACCTCCATCCAGGGCCGAGAGGAGCTTCTGTTTGAGTCTGCGCTGAGGCTGGAGACCAACCTTCACCTGCTGGGTAATGCTCACATGTCACACTGCCCCGCCCTGTCTAAAGAACCCCTTCAGTAACACATTGAATGTTGTGGGTTTTTTATATTGTGAAGACTAATATTTTGTTGTTTACTATCCTGTATTTTTCGTGCCTAGTGGGATTTTTTGGGTCAAGTACAAATCTGCTGAAATTGGAGGTCACTTGGCTGTATATGGTCCATTTCTCACAGTCGTCCTTTTCGACCCCCAGGAGCGACAGGGATCGAGGACCGGCTTCAGGACGGCGTTCCAGAGACCATTGCGTCCCTGAGGAGGGCAGGACTACAGATATGGGTGCTCACAGGGGACAAACAGGAGACAGCGGTCAATATCGCATACGCCTGTAAACTGCTGGACCCGGAGGAAGAGCTTCTCACTCTGAACGCTGACTCTCAGGTTAGTCTCGTAACATTTAGATCAGTTTGTTCTCCAGGACGGTGGGAATATTGATTTGGAGACTATAATGTAAGTATGAATTTGGAGTAGTAGGATTTGGAGACGTGCACAAACACATTACTCTTAAAATATACCTCGATAATCAGTTCACGTTTATGTCCCATTTGCTTGCGCCTTAAATAAGACACACCTGGACCTCAAACTATTTAGTGTAACTGCTACAAACATTTTTTTAACCTGAAATTCCATTAAAAAAAACAACAGTCAAATTCTATCATCAAATTCTGACCGGTTTCCATCTCAATTTGAAACTATAGGATGTTGTGATGTCACATGAACACATCCTTAGATAAACGATTGTACTTGCTATAATGGCAGGTCTTATTTGAACCCCGGTGTTGTAGTTTGTTTTGGACGCTGGTGTGAGCGGGAGTGTGAAGTTTAGTTCTGGTCTGGTGCAGCAGCTGTTTGCCAGATGCTGCAGGTCAGTCCAATCTCCCTCTCACTCGCTCCATCTCTGCCTGGCTCTGAATCAGAGACGCAAAATTATTGTTATAGAAATATCTCCTAATGTACAATGTCAAAATAAAACCATAAAAAACAACTAGAGTTATCTAATAAGGTTTTAATCTTTAGTCATCATTTTTTTGATTCAGTCCAACTTTAGTCTTGTTTTAGTGCAGGTCTGTTATTTTTGTTATGTATATATATAAATACAGTGCCTGTCCAAAAAATAGACGCCATAGAAAAAAAGTCACACACTCAATGTTTAGTAGAGGCGGCTTTAACTTTAATTACAGCACATATTCACTGTGGCATAGTTTCAATAAGCTTATTTATATTATTCCAGTGTTGCATTATTTTTCACATTGTGACATTGTATGGACATTCAAAAAGCAAAAATTAAATCTCCATACTAAATAATTATGGCTTTGTGTAATGAATTTTAAATAAGCAAATAAATCATATATGTTTAAGACATGTGACACACACTGCCTAGTAAAGCCCTTTGAAAGCCTTGACAGTGGTAAAGTGCTATATAAATAAACTCTGCTAATAATGTTTTGCTCCAATATCCAATGCCAAGTAACAACTATGATTAAAAGGTATTGTGTAAGTCTTCTAACATCCCGTCCCGTCTCTGAACCAGGAGGCATGTGCCCTGCTGCTGGACGAGAGCCTACATTACATCCAGGCCAAATTCCTCTGCTCCTCTTCAAACCAAGCTGCCAAAGCCCACCCTTCCCACCTGCCAGAGGCTGACGTGTACCCCTCGCTGCCTGTGCATAGACTGGGCTTAGTGATTGACGGGCGCACTCTGGCCTATGCGCTGGACCGCAGTCTGGAGGACAAGTTTCTGGCTGTGGCTCGGAGCTGCCGGTCGGTGCTGTGCTGTAGGTCTACGCCGCTTCAGAAGAGTATGGTCGTCAAACTGGTGCGCAACAAGCTCAAGGTCATGACCCTGGCCATTGGTGAGTATTGGTACCCGACGCACGTCTGTCGTTTGGCCTTTTCACCCATTCCATTGCATTGAGTATGTTTGTCAGGGATGCGTCTGGTGAGGATTGCAAAGGTAGCATATATAACTAAATGTCACAGTGTCGTACCCCTCATCTCGTCTCTGTTTGTCTTTCTAAGTCCATAAAGCCAATATGCTGTTTCCCCTCAGTATTCAACAAGTGAAAGCCCAGTTTGTTGTGAAATGAGTGTAAAAGTGCTCCCAGAGGGGTGTGTGCGCTGGCTTTTGACGCACCCCACGGCTCTATTTTAAACTAGAAAGGCTAAAAATGTCCATGAAACTTATATACAACTGAAAATATTGTTATCTAAATCTGTTTTTGGGCTGCCAGTCTGCTGTCTTGATATAGTGCCATCAAGAACAGACAGTCCCTTATTTAGAATTGTTTTGGCTGTATAGAGCTAGATCATTCATACGGCTGTAGCATTTGTGAAAAATAGACTGCACTAGATTGAAGGCACCCAATTAAAGCAGTAATGCAAAGAAATACAAATACAAATCTTCCTAACCATGCGAGTGATGAACCAAGTTAGTCAGATGCTTGTATTATCTTTGCATAAACGGCAACATCTGGAGCTCTGCGCAGCAAAAGATGGTGCTCCCTTAAATGTGTGATTGGCATCACATCAAGACATCGCTCAAATATTCCTGTATCATTCTGGGAAAATGTTAATCGTTTCTCACCTCTCATTAACACTCGAGTTCTGATTCAAACAATTCTCAGTTGTGTTTGTTTTTTCATACAAACATAACTCTTTGTGTAGAATTGGATAAATGTCTTGGTTGAAAAAGCTAGTGAGGCATATAAGAAAAGGTGAAATAGTCTTCTAGCTATGAAATCACTTTTCCACACTTCCTTTTTTATCCTGATTGAGGTTCTGTTTGCTTCCTCTTAAAAGCGGACCTGCATTTCTGACACATTTATAAAATCAAATACAAATTGAGTCAAACAAACGCCAGGACACGTAATCATTTTATTGTCAGGAGAGGCTGATCTCAAATTGAGTGTTCACATAATTAGCAGCTCCCCCTCTGTGCATCAGGGCACAACATTTCAATGACAAATCTGCCTCCATTCATTCAGTGTCATAAAGGTGGGCCTGGTTTGTCCCCCCTGCACACGGGTGTCATTTATCCACCCACCGGCCCTCTCTGAACAAAAGGATTCTAATAATACTTACTCCACCTATACCACCACCACTGCTACCACTGCTACATGCAATTAAACCTTTTAACATGGACTAGAGGACTCATTATAGGGCGGGCAATTATTATGGAAATATTACAACATTTAGATCATAAACAACATACACATATTGTCTACATTTGTGTATAGTGCCCACCTCTAACTGCTTAAAAGGAGTTTTCCCACTGTAGAAAACGTTTGCAGTTACTGTAAAATCCAGTCCCCGTTGAATGGTTCTCACACAGGAGGAACTAGGGACCACACTTTGGGGACTTTTTTAGCTCCTGCTCTTGGGTACTTTTCAGTCAAACCAGAAACCTTTTGGTAAGTACATTTACAGCATTAATGTTATTAGGAAATATGCTTCATTCATTTCTTGACTTAAACAAACATTAGAGAGAACAATTACTTGTTGCCCAGAATACACAATTCTTAATTAACGGTAATGAGTAGTAACTACAATTCAGAATAATTGGGTTTTATTGTTAAATTAATTGTTTGAGCTTTTTGTACATCACAGTTTTGTGTGCTGTTTTATATTGCTCCAAAGTAGAACAAATACTTTTATTTTCCTAACTCTACATCATTAAATATGAAGAAAGACCCACTTTAAGCCTTTTTCGCAGTGAGTTTGCCAGAGTGATTGGGTAGGTCTTAATGGGAAGTAGGGGTGTGTAGGGACTTGGTTCTTGGGACTGTTATACTGTTAACTGCCATACATTTTGTCCAATTACCACACACCGTTTACTAAAATATGTATATATTTGAAACGTACAAATCTGCAGGGATCCCAAAGTACATGAATTAGAATCTCTGCTAAATTGCCCTTTTCGTCTTGATGTCAATACATTTTGACATTGAAACGTATGTGAAAACTCTGTTCTCGTTCATCAACCTTTAGGACAAAGCGTGGGCTGGGGTTATTTCAGGGCTCTGGTTGTAATTATGCCTTTCCCCTAACAAATGTCTGCAGGATTTGGAGGTGACAGAGGCGTCATCCAGGCGTCATTGTGACCTATGCTTGTCTTTTTCTGTTTACTGTGTATTTGTTGGCTCCGCACTCTGGAGGGGCCAGGATTTTGCCAGCCAAGCGATTTTCTGTCATTGCTTTGTTGGCAGTAATGTAGAGAAAATACATGCAGTTTCTAATTTCATGTCTCTGTGGGGACATCATATCAGCACTGTGGACATATTAGGCAACAATTCATCTGTAACCACATTCAGTGTCACTGTAGGAGCCACTGGAGACGGGCGTAGTAAGTCTTATTATGGAGACGAAGCGCCATAACAAAAGCTATTTACATATTTGAAAATAATTATACAACTGAATATTAGGCCATTTTTCATCCAGCAGTGATGAGACCTGCTACTGGTTTGAATTAAATAAATATGAATAAGTCATGTTTTACTGAATTGTTACATTTGTTTACATTTCTACTTAATGTCAATGTTAATGTCAAAGTTTATTCCTAAAGCTCACTTTAAAAGAGTCATATAAGATGCAATAAATTTAAAATACCTATAAAGTTAATAAAAAATACAGATTTTCTTTGTCACAAATCACAATACTAGTTATTTGTATGAGATCAGAAGGTTTATGCCATTGTTTTGAAAGGTAAAGAGGAGGGAATAATGAATAAATTCAAGCAAGAAGCCCAGAAGAAGACTAAAGATGAGATGAAGACTAAAGATGAGATGAAGACTAAAGATGAGATGAAGACTAAAGATGAGATGAAGACTAAAGATGAGATGAAGACTAAAGATGAGATGAAGAAGACTAAAGATGAGATGAAGAAGACTAAAGATGAGATGAAGAAGACTAAAGATGAGATGAAGAAGACTAAAGATGAGATGAAGAAGACTAAAGATGAGATGAAGAAGACTAAAGATGAGATGACTCTGATTTGAAAGCGTAATAATCTACAGTAGTGCAGAGTCCAGCCCTAAAGCATTTACAACGCTACATTAAGTTGCAATTGTCACATCGTCCCCATTATAACGCCTCACCCCTCGCCTCACCCACGGCGCCTCTCGCCTCACCCACGGCGCCTCTCGCCTCACCCACCCACGGCGCCTCTCGCCTCACCCACGGCGCCCCTCGCCTCTCGCCTCACCCACGGCGCCCCTCGCCCCTCGCCTCACCCACGGCGCCTCTCGCCTCACCCACGGCGCCTCTCGCCTCACCCGCCCACGGCGCCTCTCGCCTCACCCACCCACGGCGCCTCTCGCCTCACCCACCCACGGCGCCTCTCGTCTCACCCACCCACGGCGCCTCTCGCCTCACCCACGGCGCCCCTCGCCTCTCGCCTCACCCACGGCGCCCCTCGCCCCTCGCCTCACCCACGGCGCCTCTCGCCTCACCCACGCAGCCCCTCGCCTCTCGCCTCGCCTCACGCCTCACCCCCGGCGCCTTTCGCCTCACTCACGGCGCCTCTCGCCTCACCCACGGCGCCTCTCGCCTCACCCACGGCGCCCCTCGCCTCTCGCCTCACCCACGGCGCCCCTCGCCTCACCCCCGGCGCCTCTCGCCTCACCCACGGCGCCTCTCGCCTCACCCACGGCGCCTCTCGCCTCACCCACGCCGCCTCTCGCCTCACCCACGCAGCCCCTCGCGCCTCGCCTCACGCCTCACCCCCGGCGCCTTTCGCCTCACCCACGGCGCCCCTCGCCTCACCCACTCACGGCGCCTCTCGCCTCACCCACGGCGCCTCTCGCCTCACCCACGGCGTCCCTAGCCTCGCCTCACCCACGGCGCCCCTCGCCTCTCGCCTCGCCTCACGCCTCACCCATGCCGCCCCTCGCCTCTCGCCTCACCCACGGCGCCTCTCGCCTCACCCACGCCGCCTCTCGCCTCACCCACGCCGCCTCTCGCCTCACCCACGCAGCCCCTCGCCTCTCGCCTCGCCTCACGCCTCACCCCCGGCGCCTTTCGCCTCACTCACGGCGCCTCTCGCCTCACCCACGGCGCCTCTCGCCTCACCCACGGCGCCCCTCGCCTCTCGCCTCACCCACGGCGCCCCTCGCCTCACCCACGGCGCCTCTCGCCTCACCCACGGCGCCTCTCGCCTCACCCCCGGCGCCTTTCGCCTCACCCACGGCGTCCCTCGCCTCACCCACGGCGCCTCTCGCCTCACCCCCGGCGCCTTTCGCCTCACCCACGGCGTCCCTCGCCTCACCCACGGCGCCTCTCGCCTCACCCACGCAGCCCCTCGCCTCACCCACGGCGCCTCTCGCCTCACCCACGCCGCCTCTCGCCTCACCCACGGCGTCCCTCGCCTCACCCACGGCGCCTCTCGCCTCACCCACGGCGCCTCTCGCCTCACCCACGGCGCCTCTCGCCTCACCCACGGCGCCTCTCGCCTCACCCACGCCGCCTCTCGCCTCACCCACGCCGCCCCTCGCCTCTCCCACGCCGCCCCTCGCCTCACCCACGCCGCCCCTCGCCTCTCGCCTCGCCTCACGCCTCACCCCCGGCGCCTTTCGCCTCACTCACGGCGCCTCTCGCCTCACCCACGGCGCCTCTCGCCTCACCCACGGCGCCCCTCGCCTCTCGCCTCACCCACGGCGCCCCTCGCCTCACCCCCGGCGCCTCTCGCCTCACCCCCGGCGCATCTCGCCTCACCCACGCCGCCTCTCGCCTCACCCACGGCGCCTCTCGCCTCACCCACGCCGCCTCTCGCCTCACCCACGCAGCCCCTCGCGCCTCGCCTCACGCCTCACCCCCGGCGCCTTTCGCCTCACCCACGGCGCCCCTCGCCTCTCGCCTCACCCACGGCGCCCCTCGCCGCCTCTCGCCTCACCCACGCAGCCCCTCGCCTCTCGCCTCACGCCTCACCCCCGGCGCCTTTCGCCTCACTCACGGCGCCTCTCGCCTCACCCACGGCGCCTCTCGCCTCACCCACGGCGCCTCTCGCCTCACCCACGGCGCCCCTCGCCTCTCGCCTCACCCACGGCGCCCCTCGCCTCACCCACGGCGCCTCTCGCCTCACCCACGGCGCCTCTCGCCTCACCCACGGCGCCTCACGCCTCACCCCCGGCGCCTCTCGCCTCACCCACGGCGCCTCTCGCCTCACCCACTCACGGCACCCACGCCGCCTCTCGCCTCACCCACGCAGCCCCTCGCCTCTCGCCTCGCCTCACGCCTCACCCCCGGCGCCTTTCGCCTCACTCACGGCGCCTCTCGCCTCACCCACGGCGCCTCTCGCCTCACCCACGGCGCCCCTCGCCTCTCGCCTCACCCACGGCGCCCCTCGCCTCACCCCCGGCGCCTCTCGCCTCACCCACGCCGCCTCTCGCCTCACCCACGCCGCCTCTCGCCTCACCCACGCAGCCCCTCGCGCCTCGACTCACGCCTCACCCCCGGCGCCTTTCGCCTCACCCACGGCGCCCCTCGCCTCTCGCCTCACCCACTCACGGCACCCACGCCGCCTCTCTCCTCACCCACGCAGCCCCTCGCCTCTCGCCTCGCCTCACGCCTCACCCCCGGCGCCTTTCGCCTCACTCACGGCGCCTCTCGCCTCACCCACGGCGCCTCTCGCCTCACCCACGGCGCCCCTCGCCTCTCGCCTCACCCACGGCGCCCCTCGCCTCACCCCCGGCGCCTCTCGCCTCACCCACGGCGCCTCTCGCCTCACCCACGGCGCCTCTCGCCTCACCCACGGCGCCTCTCGCCTCACCCACGCCGCCTCTCGCCTCACCCACGGCGTCTCTCGCCTCGCCTCACGCCTCACCCATGTCGCCCCTCGCCTCTCGCCCTCACCCACGGCGCCTCTCGCCTCACCCACGCCGCCTCTCGCCTCACCCACGCAGCCCCTCGCCTCTCGCCTCGCCTCACGCCTCACCCCCGGCGCCCCTCGCCTCTCCCACGCCGCCCCTCGCCTCACCCACGCCGCCCCTCGCCTCTCGCCTCGCCTCACGCCTCACCCCCGGCGCCTTTCGCCTCACTCACGGCGCCTCTCGCCTCACCCACGGCGCCTCTCGCCTCACCCACGGCGCCCCTCGCCTCTCGCCTCACCCACGGCGCCCCTCGCCTCACCCCCGGCGCCTCTCGCCTCACCCACGGCGCCTCTCGCCTCACCCACGGCGCCTCTCGCCTCACCCACGCCGCCTCTCGCCTCACCCACGCAGCCCCTCGCGCCTCGCCTCACGCCTCACCCCCGGCGCCTTTCGCCTCACCCACGGCCCCCCTCGCCTCTCGCCTCACCCACTCACGGCGCCCACGCCGCATTTCGCCTCACTCACGGCGCCTCTCGCCTCACCCACGGCGCCTCTCGCCTCACCCACGGCGCCCCTCGCCTCACCCCCGGCGCCTCTCGCCTCACCCACGGCGCCTCTTGCCTCACCCACGGCGCCACTCGCCTCACCCACGGCGCCTCTCGCCTCACCCACGCCGCCTCTCGCCTCACCCACGCCGCCTCTCGCCTCACCCACGCAGCCCCTCGCGCCTCGCCTCACGCCTCACCCCCGGCGCCTTTCGCCTCACCCACGGCGCCCCTCGCCTCTCGCCTCACCCACTCACGGCACCCACGCCGCCTCTCGCCTCACCCACGCAGCCCCTCGCCTCTCGCCTCACGCCTCACCCCCGGCGCCTTTCGCCTCACTCACGGCGCCTCTCGCCTCACCCACAGCGCCTCTCGCCTCACCCACGGCGCCCCTCGCCTCTCGCCTCACCCACGGCGCCCCTCGCCTCACCCCCGGCGCCTCTCGCCTCACCCACGGCGCCTCTCGCCTCACCCACGGCGCCTCTCGCCTCACCCACGCCGCCTCTCGCCTCACCCACGGCGTCCATCGCCTCTCGCCTCACGCCTCAGCCATGCCGCCCCTCGCCTCTCGCCTCACCCACGGCGCCTCTCGCCTCACCCACGCCGCCTCTCGCCTCACCCACGCAGCCCCTCGCCTCTCGCCTCGCCTCACGCCTCACCCCCGGCGCCCCTTGCCTCTCCCACGCCGCCCCTCGCCTCACCCACGCCGCCCCTCGCCTCTCGCCTCGCCTCACGCCTCACCCCCGGCGCCTTTCGCCTCACTCACGGCGCCTCTCGCCTCACCCACGGCGCCTCTCGCCTCACCCACGCAGCCCCTCGCCTCACGCCTCACCCCCGGCGCCTTTCGCCTCACTCACGGCGCCTCTCGCCTCACCCACGGCGCCTCTCGCCTCACCCACGGCGCCCCTCGCCTCTCGCCTCACCCACGGCGCCCCTCGCCTCACCCCCGGCGCCTCTCGCCTCACCCACGGCGCCTCTCGCCTCACCCACGCCGCCACTCGCCTCACCCACGCCGCCTCTCGCCTCACCCACGCAGCCCCTCGCGCCTCGACTCACGCCTCACCCCCGGCGCCTTTCGCCTCACCCACGGCGCCCCTCGCCTCTCGCCTCACCCACTCACGGCACCCACGCCGCCTCTCTCCTCACCCACGCAGCCCCTCGCCTCTCGCCTCGCCTCACGCCTCACCCCCGGCGCCTTTCGCCTCACTCACGGCGCCTCTCGCCTCACCCACGGCGCCTCTCGCCTCACCCACGGCGCCCCTCGCCTCTCGCCTCACCCACGGCGCCCCTCGCCTCACCCCCGGCGCCTCTCGCCTCACCCACGGCGCCTCTCGCCTCACCCACGGCGCCTCTCGCCTCACCCACGGCGCCCCTCGCCTCACCCACGGCGCCCCTCGCCTCACCCACGGCGCCTCTCGCCTCACCCACGGCGCCCCTCGCCTCTCGCCTCACCCACGGCGCCCCTCGCCTCACCCCCGGCGCCTCTCGCCTCACCCACGGCGCCTCTCGCCTCACCCACGGCGCCCCTCGCCTCACCCACGGCGCCTCTCGCCTCACCCACGGCGCCCCTCGCCTCTCGCCTCACCCACGGCGCCCCTCGCCTCACCCCCGGCGCCTCTCGCCTCACCCACGGCGCCTCTCGCCTCACCCACGGCGCCTCTCGCCTCACCCACGGCGCCCCTCGCCTCACCCACGGCGCCTCTCGCCTCACCCACGGCGCCCCTCGCCTCTCGCCTCACCCACGGCGCCCCTCGCCTCACCCACGCCGCCCCTCGCCTCACGCCTCACCCCCGGCGCCTTTCGCCTCACTCACGGCGCCTCTCGCTTCACCCACGCCGCCTCTCGCCTCACCCACGCCGCCTCTCGCCTCACCCACGCAGCCCCTCGCGCCTCGACTCACGCCTCACCCCCGGCGCCTTTCGCCTCACCCACGGCGCCCCTCGCCTCTCGCCTCACCCACTCACGGCACCCACGCCGCCTCTCTCCTCACCCACGCAGCCCCTCGCCTCTCGCCTCGCCTCACGCCTCACCCCCGGCGCCTTTCGCCTCACTCACGGCGCCTCTCGCCTCACCCACGGCGCCTCTCGCCTCACCCACGGCGCCCCTCGCCTCTCGCCTCACCCACGGCGCCCCTCGCCTCACCCCCGGCGCCTCTAGCCTCACCCACGGCGCCTCTCGCCTCACCCACGGCGCCTCTCGCCTCACCCACGGCGCCCCTCGCCTCACCCACGGCGCCCCTCGCCTCACCCACGGCGCCTCTCGCCTCACCCACGGCGCCCCTCGCCTCTCGCCTCACCCACGGCGCCCCTCGCCTCACCCCCGGCGCCTCTCGCCTCACCCACGGCGCCTCTCGCCTCACCCACGGCGCCCCTCGCCTCACCCACGGCGCCTCTCGCCTCACCCACGGCGCCCCTCGCCTCTCGCCTCACCCACGGCGCCCCTCGCCTCACCCCCGGCGCCTCTCGCCTCACCCACGGCGCCTCTCGCCTCACCCACGGCGCCTCTCGCCTCACCCACGGCGCCCCTCGCCTCACCCACGGCGCCTCTCGCCTCACCCACGGCGCCTCTCGCCTCACCCACGGCGCCCCTCGCCTCACCCACGCCGCCCCTCGCCTCACGCCTCACCCCCGGCGCCTCTCGCCTCACTCACGGCGCCTCTCGCTTCACCCACGCCGCCTCTCGCCTCACCCACGCCGCCTCTCGCCTCACCCACGCAGCCCCTCGCGCCTCGACTCACGCCTCACCCCCGGCGCCTTTCGCCTCACCCACGGCGCCCCTCGCCTCTCGCCTCACCCACTCACGGCACCCACGCCGCCTCTCTCCTCACCCACGCAGCCCCTCGCCTCTCGCCTCGCCTCACGCCTCACCCCCGGCGCCTTTCGCCTCACTCACGGCGCCTCTCGCCTCACCCACGGCGCCTCTCGCCTCACCCACGGCGCCTCTCGCCTCACCCACGGCGCCCCTCGCCTCACCCTCGGCGCCCCTCGCCTCACCCACGGCGCCTCTCGCCTCACCCACGGCGCCCCTCGCCTCTCGCCTCACCCACGGCGCCCCTCGCCTCACCCCCGGCGCCTCTCGCCTCACCCACGGCGCCTCTCGCCTCACCCACGGCGCCTCTCGCCTCACCCACGGCGCCCCTCGCCTCACCCACGGCGCCTCTCGCCTCACCCACGGCGCCCCTCGCCTCTCGCCTCACCCACGGCGCCCCTCGCCTCACCCCCGGCGCCTCTCGCCTCACCCACGGCGCCTCTCGCCTCACCCACGGCGCCTCTCGCCTCACCCACGGCGCCCCTCGCCTCACCCACGGCGCCTCTCGCCTCACCCACGGCGCCCCTCGCCTCTCGCCTCACCCACGGCGCCCCTCGCCTCACCCACGCCGCCCCTCGCCTCACGCCTCACCCCCGGCGCCTTTCGCCTCACTCACGGCGCCTCTCGCCTCACCCACGGCGCCTCTCGCCTCACCCACGGCGCCCCTCGCCTCTCGCCTCACCCACGGCGCCCCTCGCCTCAACCCCGGCGCCCCTCGCCTCACCCACGGCGCCTCTCGCCTCACCCACGCCGCCTCTCGCCTCACCCACGCCGCCTCTCGCCTCACCCACGCAGCCCCTCGCGCCTCGCCTCACGCCTCACCCCCGGCGCCTTTCGCCTCACCCACGGCGCCCCTCGCCTCTCGCCTCACCCACTCACGGCGCCTCTCGCCTCACCCACGGCGCCTCTCGCCTCACCCACGGCGTCCCTCGCCTCGCCTCACCCACGCCGCCCCTCGCCTCTCGCCTCGCCTCACGCCTCACCCATGCCGCCCCTCGCCTCTCGCCTCACCCACGGCGCCTCTCGCCTCACCCACGGCGCCTCTCGCCTCACCCACGCCGCCTCTCGCCTCACCCACGCAGCCCCTCGCCTCTCGCCTCGCCTCACGCCTCACCCCCGGCGCCTTTCGCCTCACTCACGGCGCCTCTCGCCTCACCCACGGCGCCTCTCGCCTCACCCACGCCGCCTCTCGCCTCACCCACGCAGCCCCTCGCCTCTCGCCTCGCCTCACGCCTCACCCCCGGCGCCTTTCGCCTCACTCACGGCGCCTCTCGCCTCACCCACGGCGCCCCTCGCCTCTCGCCTCACCCACGGCGCCCCTCGCCTCACCCACGGCGCCTCTCGCCTCACCCACGGCGTCCCTCGCCTCACCCACGGCGCCTCTCGCCTCACCCACGGCGCCTCTCGCCTCACCCACGGCGCCTCTCGCCTCACCCACGGCGCCTCTCGCCTCTCGCCTCACCCACGCCGCCTCTCGCCTCACCCACGCCGCCTCTCGCCTCACCCACGCCGCCTCTCGCCTCACTCACGGCGCAGTATAATTGTCATGAGTCACTTTCTCTATCAATAATACAATGTCATGGATTTTCCAGATATTGTCCTGGATACAGAAAAAGGCATTTAATAAATCTGACTGGATCATATTTCGTGACTATGTTGTGCTTGTGCAATGGTAAAGCATTAAGGCTCATGGGATTACACCTTTTTCTAACGGTAACATTTTTCCTTTAAATGTTTTCCAGGTGACGGAGCAAACGATGTGAGCATGATCCAAGTGGCAGATGTGGGAGTGGGCATTTCAGGACAAGAGGGCATGCAGGTAAATAACTGAAGTATATAGATTAGATAGATTAATTATATCAAAAATATGTTTCATTCCAGATGATGGAGTGCATGTGATCAAAGGGCTGACAGCATTAGGCAAATGGCTTTTTGTATTGTCACAGTTTTAAAAGAACTAAAACAAAACAGAAGTTACTAATGTAATTACAGCTCTATGATTCGCAGAGAAGATGAATAAATAAACTGCAATTGGCATTTAGTTCATCAGATTGTTGTATTTTAAACATACATAAATGTATGTTCCAAGATTTATTAATAAATGTATGTGAATACAATTTTTGATACATCTTGGAACATACATTTTAGGTTTGTATTACAATATAATATATTGTTATTTATTTACAGTGGTAGAAATACTTTGCAGTCAAAAGTGGTGTTTATGCTCATCTGGATTTCACCATTTATTGGATCACAATTTGTTGAGGGCCAAGAAAAAATGGTCTGAGGACCGTTTTTGGCCCCTGGAGTCATAATCGTAATTTTAGATTAGATTAGCCTTATTAGTGTCCTCTGCATTTGACCCGTCCTTCATGCCGCTGGGGTCAAGAGGAAACCCTCCCAGACACATGCTCATGATCATGACCTTTTATTCTTCCTATAATCAAGCCACCACTCTTCACTTTTATGAAACGGGAGAGAATATTGGCATTGAGACTCAACATTTGATTCAAAGGACTTTCCCCCGGAGGCCTCAATGTGCTGAGTCAGGCTTGTGTCCACTAGTCCTTTCAGCAGCAGAGCACGTTATAGATGCTCTGGACTTCAGCCCCATATCACCATCTTCCGCCTTCCTGCAGTCGCTGGTTCAAACTTTCATGGGAATCTAAAGATAAATGCAAAGTGGTGAAGGCTGAGACGAGAACCAGATTCTAACATCTTTCACTATAAGCTAGTGTTAAGTGTTATAAGTTTGGCCACATGGATAATTGACTTGCTTAAGTTAAGTATATTTTATGTCTTGATGTAAGGCAAGGCAAGGCAAGGCAAGTTTATTTGTAGAGCACATTTCATACACAAGGCAATTCAAAGTGCTTCACAGCAGGAAAAATGCATTCAAATCACAAAGAAATTACAGAAATACAATAAAATTAACTAAATTAAAAATTATCAATCCAACTGATTTTCTAAACTAATAAAATCACAAACAACAGAGAAGAGTGCAAAGAAAAAATCCTTTCAGTCATATGCGCAGCTAAACAAAACTGTTTTTAGCTTAGATTTGAACATTGTCAGAGTAGAAGCCTGTCTCACATCTTCAGGAAGACTGTTCCAGATTTTAGCTGCATAAAACTGAAACGCAGATTCCCCATGTTTAGTCCTGACTCTGGCACCAGCAGGAGGCCGCTCCATGTTTAGTCCTGACTCTGGGCACCAGCAGGAGGCCGCTCCATGTTTAGTCCTGACTCTGGCACCAGCAGGAGGCCGGTCCCTGAGGTCCTCAGAGTCCGAGATGGTTCATATGGAACTAACATATCCAAGATGTACTTTGGTGTAAAGTGTTAAACATGATAAAAGTAATAATTTTTCAATATGACTCAATATTTAGAGTCTAAGACAACTCTTCAGTGGAAATCGCATGCGTCCTGTGACTAACTGACCAAAGCATTCATCATTGTTAATCAGATGTGTCCGTGTCAGCAGTCATCGGTTGTGGGCAGCTTTTTGAGATCAGGCCAAACCAACAGGAAATTATGATTAAGTGTCTTTGGTCCATTTAGCAAGGCACTCCTGTGACTCCAGCGTTTCACACCAAGTTCCAGATCCAAAAGTGTTTTAACTCCAACTCCAAATTGAATGGTAACCAAGAGGCAAATCTTCAAATCAGTGTAAAACCATGAATTATCCTGGACTAAAACTTGAGTCCAAACCACGTGTGGTTTTCAACAATAAAGAGACTTTTATTGACCGTGTTGATCGATAGATAGTTGTAGTAGATGTTGATAGATGATAATGAATGCCACAAGGCTATTGGTCTAGAGCGAGATCGGCCCCATTAAAGTGCTTTTTCAAACAGATTTCAATGCGTTTATTTACGGATGTGAATTGTTTAGTTTTATTTGTAAATTCTAAACTTTCGCCCTTTTTGATATATTTTGGTTGCACCTTAATGCCAAAGCAATAAAGCCCATTCTGATTCTGATTCTCTTTTTAACCTCATCTTCACTAACAACTGGTTGAAGATGCATATTGTACTGGACACAAGATATTACAAAAATAGTCATTGCGCTGCCGGCATACACAACATATTTCCTCATTTTGAACTTTTGGCCAAATGCATGAAACACTTTGTTAAAACATCACCTGTCATTTCCGTGTTCAACATGTGACATGTTTTGTACAAGCGAAAGCATTTGTTGTTTCTGTTGTAGGCTGTGATGGCGAGTGACTTTGCTCTCCCCCGGTTCAGTTTCCTCCAGAAGCTGCTGCTGGTTCACGGACACTGGTGCTACACTCGACTGGCAAACATGATCCTCTACTTCTTCTACAAAAATGCCGTATGATTTGTTCTACTTGCCAAGCAAACTTCAGCATGCTTAAAAAAACTCTTTTTTTGAAGGTTGAAAAACGTCTGAACATGAGTCCTCATGAGGAGGGATGGGCCTTTATTTATTTTTATATATAATTTTTTTAATTTATTCATTTATTTGTTTATTCTTTTTATTTTGCTGAAAACCAATATTTGCCAATACTTGTATTTCAATTTCAAGTTGAAGTAAAGATCACAAATTCATTTTTCACTTTAGTAAAAATTTATTATATATATATATATAATATATATTTATTGAACCGACACCTTAACGTGGTGGAGGGGTTTGAGCGCCCGAATGATCCGGGAGCCATGTTGTCGGGGGCTTCATGCCCCTGGTCGGGTCTCCCAAGGCAAACAGGTCCTAGGTGACGGGTCAGACAAAGAGCGGTTCAGAAGCCCATTATGATGACGACAAGAACAAGGCCATTTACGTCGCCCGGATCGGCGTCACCGGGGCCCCATCCTGGAGCCAGGCCTGGGATGGGTGCTCGATGGCGAGCGCCTGGTGGCCGGGTCTTACCCCACGGGGCGCGGCCGGGCACAGCCCGAAGGAGCGACGCTGGGCCGCCCTCCCGTGGGCCCACCACCCGCAGGAGGATCCATAAGGGGCCGGTGCAGAGAGATCTGGGCGGCAGTTGACGGCAGGGGCCTCGGCGACCAGATCTCCAGACACAGAGACTAACTCTGGGGACATGGAATGTCACCTCGCTGGGGGGAAAGAGCCTGAGCTTGTGCGGGAGGTTGAGCGATATCGACTAGATATAGTCGGCTTCACCTCCAGCACTGGAGGGCTCTGGAACCATCTCCTCCAGAGGGGCTGGACGCTCCACTTCTCTGGTGTTGCCCGCGGGGAGAGGCGGGGCTGGTGTGGGCGGGGCTGGTGTGGGCGGGGCTGGTGTGGGCGGGGCTGGTGTGGGCGGGGCTGGTGTGGGCTTATAGCCCCTCAGTTCAGCCGCCACGTGTTGGAGTTCACCCCGGTGGACGAGAGGGTCGCGTCCCTTCGAGTGGTTTTGGTCCTGGTTGTGGAACACTGGACCAGCTCTATACCCTCCATCGGGTGCTCGAGGGTTCATGGGAGTTTGCCCAACCAGTCCACATGTGCTTTGTGGATCTGGAGAAGGCTTTGGACCGTGTCCCTCGGGGTGTCCTTTGGGGGGTGCTCTGGGAGTACGGGGGTCCGGGGCCCTTTGCTCAGGGCTGTCCGGTCCCTGTATGACCGGAGCAGGAGCTGTGTTCGTTGCCGGCAGTAAGTCAGACCTGTTCCCAGTGCATGTGGGACTCCTCAGGGCTGTGCTTTGTAACCGGTTCTGTTCATAGTTTTTAAACTATTTAAAAGTATTTATTATTACCTAGTCAAGGGTCGGAGGGTGTGGTCAGGGGTCGGAGGGTGTCCGGTTTGGGGACCACAGGATCTCATCTCTGCTGTTTGCAGACGATGTTGTCCTGATGGTTCCATCAAACCCGCACCTGCAACATGCACTGGGACGGTTTGCAGCCGAGTGTGAAGCGGCTGGGATGAGAATCAGCTCCAAATCCGAGGCCATGGTTCTCGACCGGAAAAAGGTGGCTTGTCCTCTCCAGGTGGGTGGGGTGTCCTTGTCCTCTCCAGGTGGGTGGGGAGTCCTTGTCCTCTCCAGGTGGGTGGGGGGTCCTTGCCCTCTCCAGGTGGGTGTGGAGTCCTTGTCCTCTCCAGGTGGGTGGGGGGTCCTTGTCCTCTCCAGGTGGGTGGAGTCCTTGTCCTCTCCAGGTGGGTGGGGGGTCCTTGTCCTCTCCAGGTGGGTGGGGGGTCCTTGTCCTCTCCAGGTGGGTGGGGAGTCCTTGTCCTCTCCAGGTGGGTGGGGGGTCCTTGTCCTCTCCAGGTGGGTGGAGTCCTTGTCCTCTCCAGGTGGGTGGGGGGTCCTTGTCCTCTCCAGGTGGGTGGGGAGTCCTTGTCCTCTCCAGGTGGGTGGGGGTTCCTTGCCCCAAGTGGAGGAGTTCAAGTATCTCGGGGTCTTGTTCACGAGTGATGAAGGATGGAGCGTGAGATTGACAGTTGGATCGGTGCAGCAGCTGCAGTGATGCAGTTGCTGCATCGACTGTTGTGGTGAAGAAGGAGCTGAGTCCAAAGACAAAGCTCTCGATTTACCGGTCGGTCTACGTTCTGACCTCACCTATGGTCATGAGCTTTGGGTAGTGACCGAAAGGACAAGATCGCGGATACAAGCGGTCGAAATGAGTTTCCTCCGCCGTGTGGCTGGGCGCTCCCTTAGAGATAAGGTGAGGAGCTCGGCCACACGGGGGGAGCTCGGAGTAGAGCCGCTGCTCCTCCAGCTGAGGTGGTTCGGGCATCTGTTCCGGTGCCTCCTGGTCGCCTCCCGAGGGAGGTGTTTTGGGCATGTCCCACCGGGAAGAGGCCCCGGGGAAGACCCAGGACACTCTGGAGGGACTATGTCTCTCGCTCTCGACTGGCCTGGGAACGCCTCGGGATCCCCCCGGAGGAAGTGTCTGGGGAGCAGGAAGTCTGGGAGTCCCTGGTTAGACTGCTGCCCCCGCGACCCGGCCCCGGATAAAGCGGAAGAAGATGGATAAAAATTTATTTATCTGGGATTTAAAATAATTTGTTAGATAGAGCTTAATTGCGCCAACATTTCCAGTAACAATATTGATGCCAAATATAATTATGTAATTCAATATTGGCTGATATCAATATAATTGAAAACTCTCGGCCGATACGATACTGAGCCGATATATCGCCCGTCTCTAATCTTGAGTTGTACAAAATACAATTTAAAATACTTGACTGTGTGAGATGAAATGAATAGGTTTAGATAAAAAAAATGGCTGATGTCCTTGTGTCCAAGTCTACTTTATTGCATTATTTGTTGTTCGATGATAAAGTGCTGCATTTATCTGACTCATAACTTCATCTTCTTCTTTGTAGTTGAAATAATAGTAAATATCTATCTCTCTCTCTATATATAGATATATCTCTTCGGCCTGTACAACGTTGTGACCTCATTTGACCTCCAAAGTCTTCTGTTCTAAATGTTGCTTTTGAATGAGTCGTTATCTCCGTGTTCCGTCCTCTTCTGTGTGAATCAGTGGGTTTTATCTGTTGTTTCGCAGATGTTCGTGGCTCTCGTTTTCTGGTATCAGTTTTACTGCGGTTTCTCGGGGTCGGCCATGATCGACCAGTGGTATCTAATCTTCTTCAACCTCATGTTCTCCGCGTTCCCACAACTCATCACGGGCACCCTGGATAAAGACGTGTCGGCCGAGACGCTGCAGAGGCTCCCTCAGCTCTACAAGAACGGACAGAACTCAGAGGTGACCAAGGCCTATCTGAAAATACACTTTACATTACTTTACATTACTTTAAATAACATGCGATTGCAATTCATGGGAAATGTTTGAAGCATGTTCTTACTGGTTTTGTAAATCTAGGTTTGTTTTGTGGTCTCAAAACCCAGATACTAATCAATACAAACATTTTACAGTTTATTTTATTCTTCTTCTGAACAGTTTTGGTCTCGCTCTGAATCTATATCACACTAGAATAAGATCGCACGGTAGAATTAAAGAAAGTTGATTATCTTTGTAGTATCAAAACTGAAAATTTTAGAATATTTAGAATCAAAATCAGGTTTGAAGTTTTAGTATCGTAACACTATTTTGTTATTGTTTGTTATTTTATATCATTTCTTGTCATTGATACTTCCAATTCTAAAATTCGTTCATAATTTAATTTATTCTGGAGACAGCCATTAAAACAGATTTTCAAATAGCAGTTGCACTTCAAATTAGGGTCAATGTCAATTAATCGTAACAGTAATAAAAAAAATCATATTTTTAGTTGTCAAATTGAACTTGAAAGCTTGAATAGTTTTAGCTCTTTTTATTGACCAGACCATATATTGATCCCAGTGTGATGCTTTCACAAACTCTAGATCTAATATTCTCTTTTATCTCATCTTTTTATTCCCGTTCTGAAACACAGTTTACATATTCTACCAGCCAAAATAAATCAACCTATGAGTGGGATATATTTCACTGAAAGTACATCTTGTCCTCTCTACGCCAAAAACAATATGCTTCTTTTCATTCCTCCTACTTTATATCGTACAAATAAATAAGCCATATTTTACCCCCTCTTACAAAGTCAAAACGTGCAGCTGCAAATGGTTTATTACATGTTTGTGCTTTTGTTGCTTTCCCAGACACAAAATGTACAAATCACATTATATACAGTTATTATATACATTATAACCATGTGGAAAAGAACAAAGGTGTATAAATAATGTCTGAAGAAACAAATTAAAAGAGCTTTGAGCTCTCCCAAGCCCTTATGTACTTAAGTATAGTTGATATATATTATAGTATAGTTTTATTTTCTCCTTCCTTCACTTTCATCCGTCCATCTGCATTTTAGCTCCAGGATTAGGATTCTAATGTAAATATATATTTTCTTTTTCTTTTCTTTTGTTAAGATTAATATTGCAATTTAAAATGTCAAAATATAAAATGATGCTCCACGTGTGTCATCAATCCAAGTATCTCATGTATTCTCATGCTTTTCACACCAAATGCCACCTGAGATCATATTTAGCTTTCTGAGGACAACCAAATCTATTCCTGGACTATATTTGATCTAAAATAAGGCTAAACATGGTCTAAAATGAGACTAAACCATGGATAAGGTAGTTCTAAATGATGAGTCTAGTATGATGTGTCTACGTGAAATAAAATCACATTATTCATGTGTCAGGAGTACAAGCCATACATGTTCTGGATGAATATGATCGATGCCTTCTACCAAAGCCTGGTCTGCTTCTTCATACCCTACTTTGTAAGTCTGTTTTTTATGACTCGTATCTATTGAACGCACAACAATAAATGATGCAGGATTCCCCCGTCTCTCCCAGGCTTATGCAGACTCGGACGTGGACCTGTTTACATGGGGCACGCCCATCACCACCATCGCCCTGTTTACCATCCTTTTGCACTTGGGCATCGAGACCAAAACCTGGGTAAGGAGAGTCCTTTGTGTTTATTTTGAAATGTCAATATAAAGAGTAACTGCCACATGTTAAGTCACAAGAACATGTATTACTGAGATGTGGATGTTGATATTACTATCTCAGCTTTCATCACTCATGTTTTATTTTGATATGCTGTTGATCAGATCGAATACTTTGGAGTGAGAAACTTGTTATTTTGTCTAATCTGCATCTGCTTTTGAATATGAATATGAAGAGTTATGAATGTAACTACGGTTCTGTGAATCCTGGATGTGTCATTAGTGTTTTCAGCACTGCCCTCTGGTGCTCAATCTGGATGAAGTCGTCCCTTAATGATTGTCTGGCTGTTTTCCCTATTGTAGTCAAAATAAATGTATTCATCTTGTTCAAATCTAAAGAACACCTTTAGGCACGTCATTATTAAACTTACATAATATTCCTGTTTGCTTGTAAAGGTAAATGTTCTTTTTCTAAACCACATTTTCAGACTCAACTTGCCGTGGGCTATTCACAGTAACATTGTTTCAAATAAACATGTTCAAACATTCTCCAACATAAAGCTGTATGTGTGTGTCAAATACTACAATCCTCCTCCTGGTGTGTTCTGTCACACACAGGACAAGAGGACAAGAGGACAAGAGGACAAGAGAGAGGACAAGAGGACAAGAGAGAGTACAAGAGGACAAGAGAGAGTACAAGAGGACAAGAGAGAGTACAAGAGGACAAGAGTACAAGAGAGAGTACAAGAGGACAAGAGAGAGGACAAGAGGACAAGAGAGAGTACAAGAGGACAAGAGAGAGTACAAGAGGACAAGAGGACAAGAGTACAAGAGAGAGTACAAGAGGACAAGAGGACAAGAGTACAAGAAGACAAGAGGACAAGAGAGAGTACAAGAGTACAAGAGAGAGTACAAGAGAGAGTACAAGAGAGAGGACAAGAGGACAAGAGAGAGTACAAGAGGACAAGAGTACAAGAGAGAGTACAAGAGGACAAGAGAGAGGACAAGAGGACAAGAGAGAGTACAAGAGGACAAGAGAGAGGACAAGAGGACAAGAGGACAAGAGGACAAGAGGACAAGAGTACAAGAGGACAAGAGTACAAGAGGACAAGAGAGAGGACAAGAGAGAGGACAAGAGAGAGGACAAGAGAGAGGACAAGAGGACAAGAGTACAAGAGGACAAGAGGACAAGAGAGAGGACAAGAGGACAAGAGAGAGTACAAGAGGACAAGAGGACAAGAGGACAAGAGTACAAGAGTACAAGAGGACAAGAGAGAGGACAAGAGAGAGGACAAGAGAGAGGACAAGAGAGAGTACAAGAGTACAAGAGAGAGTACAAGAGAGAGTACAAGAGGACAAGAGATAGGACAAGAGATAGTACAAGAGGACAAGAGAGAGTACAAGAGGACAAGAGGACAAGAGGACAAGAGAGAGGACAAGAGGACAAGAGAGAGTACAAGAGAGAGTACAAGAGAGAGTACAAGAGGACAAGAGAGAGTACAAGAGGACAAGAGAGAGGACAAGAGAGAGTACAAGAGGACAAGAGAGAGTACAAGAGGACAAGAGAGAGTACAAGAGGACAAGAGGACAAGAGAGAGTACAAGAGGACAAGAGGACAAGAAAGAGGACAAGAGGACAAGAGAGAGGACAAGAGAGAGTACAAGAGGACAAGAGAGAGTACAAGAGGACAAGAGAGAGGACTAGAGAGAGGACAAGAGAGAGTACAAGAGGACAAGAGGACAAGAGAGAGGACAAGAGAGAGTACAAGAGAGAGTACAAGAGGACAAGAGAGAGGACAAGAGAGAGGACAAGAGATAGGACAAGAGAGAGTACAAGAGGACAAGAGAGAGTACAAGAGGACAAGAGATAGGACAAGAGAGAGTACAAGAGGACAAGAGAGAGGACAAGAGTACAAGAGGACAAGAGAGAGGACAAGAGAGAGTACAAGAGAGAGGACAAGAGAGAGTACAAGAGGACAAGAGAGAGTACAAGAGGACAAGAGGACAAGAGTACAAGAGGACAAGAGAGAGGACAAGAGGACAAGAGAGAGGACAAGAGGACAAGAGAGAGGACAAGAGGACAAGAGAGAGTACAAGAGGACAAGAGAGAGTACAAGAGGACAAGAGTACAAGAGGACAAGAGAGAGTACAAGAGGACAAGAGAGAGTACAAGAGGACAAGAGAGAGTACAAGAGGACAAGAGAGAGTACAAGAGAGAGTACAAGAGGACAAGAGTACAAGAGGACAAGAGTACAAGAGGACAAGAGTACAAGAGGACAAGAGTACAAGAGGACAAGAGAGAGGACAAGAGAGAGGACAAGAGAGAGGACAAGAGAGAGGACAAGAGAGAGGACAAGAGAGAGGACAAGAGAGAGGACAAGAGAGAGTACAAGAGGACAAGAGAGAGTACAAGAGGACAAGAGAGAGTACAAGAGGACAAGAGTACAAGAGGACAAGAGGACAAGAGTACAAGAGGACAAGAGTACAAGAGGACAAGAGTACAAGAGGACAAGAGGACAAGAGTACAAGAGGACAAGAGAGAGTACAAGAGGACAAGAGAGAGTACAAGAGGACAAGAGGGAGTAAAAGAGAGAGTAAAAGAGAGAGTAAAAGAGAGAGTACAAGAGAGAGTACAAGAGAGAGTACAAGAGAGAGTACAAGAGAGAGTACAAGAGAGAGTACAAGAGAGTGTACAAGAGAGAGTACAAGAGAGAGTACAAGAGAGAGTACAAGAGAGAGTACAAGAGAGAGTACAAGAGAGAGTACAAGAGAGAGTACAAGAGAGTACAAGAGAGTACAAGAGAGTACAAGAGAGTACAAGAGAGTACAAGAGAGTACAAGAGAGTACAAGAGAGTACAAGAGAGTACAAGAGGACAAGAGAGAGGACAAGAGAGAGGACAAGAGAGAGGACAAGAGAGAGGACAAGAGAGAGGACAAGAGAGAGTACAAGAGAGAGTACAAGAGAGAGTACAAGAGGACAAGAGAGAGTACAAGAGGACAAGAGAGAGTACAAGAGGACAAGAGAGAGGACTAGAGAGAGGACAAGAGAGAGTACAAGAGAGAGTACAAGAGGACAAGAGATAGGACAAGAGAGAGTACAAGAGAGTACAAGAGAGTACAAGAGAGTACAAGAGAGTACAAGAGAGTACAAGAGAGTACAAGAGAGTACAAGAGAGGACAAGAGAGAGGACAAGAGAGAGTACAAGAGAGAGTACAAGAGAGAGTACAAGAGAGAGTACAAGAGGACAAGAGAGAGTACAAGAGGACAAGAGAGAGGACAAGAGAGAGGACAAGAGAGAGTACAAGAGGACAAGAGATAGGACAAGAGAGAGTACAAGAGGACAAGAGAGAGTACAAGAGGACAAGAGATAGGACAAGAGAGAGTACAAGAGGACAAGAGAGAGGACAAGAGGACAAGAGAGAGGACAAGAGGACAAGAGAGAGTACAAGAGGACAAGAGAGAGTACAAGAGTACAAGAGGACAAGAGGACAAGTACATTTCAGTGCCTCGGCCTCTTCTTTGTGTTGGATCCTTGAACAGCTGATCAAGGCTGATTGACCCGTAAAGCGATTCCCGCTCTGTGAAAACCTCAGCACTTGTGTAGTTTAGATTTCTTTGTTGCGTTGTTAATATTTATCCACCTCAGTTTGTAGCTCTTGAAGCTTTTGCATTATGCAATAATTTAATTATGTTTTGAATCTCTTTTGGCATTAGATCAGATGAA
>NW_027316523.1:62500-70000 GCF_026437365.1 Eucyclogobius newberryi | reverse complement strand
ACTCTTATTTACATCAGTTGTATGCACCTGAATATGGCATTCATTGCATGTGAGTACAGTAATTGCACATGAATATGACGGTATTGCACATAATTAAGTCAGTCAAGTATTGCACATATTCAGGGCAGTGTTTGTTGTAGAGAGTGACAGCAGCAGAAGGACAGACATGTGAAACGTCTCCTTCACACAGCGAGGGTGGATCAGTCACTGAAGCTGCTCCCCAGAGTGGACAGAGTGTCCTGCAGGGGACAGAGTGTCCTGCAGGGGGCGACACTCATGGTCCAGCATAGATGTGAGTTTAGCCAGGACCCTCCTGTCCCCCACCTCCTGCACCGAGTCCAGAGCACAGCCCAGGACGGAGCTGTCCAGCTTCTTCCTCTCCCTCTCTGCGATGCTGCTGCTCCAGCAGACCACACCTACAGGAGCTGATGCACCACAGAGTCAGAGAAGGTCTTCAGGAGTGGCCCTGTCAGGAGTGGCCCTGCCAGGAGTGGCCCTGTCACTCCAAAAGACCTGAGTCTCCTCAGGAGGTAGAGTCCACTCTGGCTCTTCCTGTACAGTCTGTTATGAGTCCAGTCCAGTTTGTGGTTCAGATGAACACCAGGTCCTTGTATGAGTCACTCTCTCAATGTCCCGTCCCTGGATATTCACTGGTGAGGGGGGCGTGGCCTGTCCCGTCCCTGGATGTTCACTGGTGAGGGGGGCAGTGGGGTGACGTCTATGGAAGTCCACCACCATCTCCTTGGTCTTCCCCGTGTTGATGAGGAGGTGGTTCCGCTGACACCAGTCCACAAAGTCCTGCGCCATTCCTCTGTACTCCGCATCATCGTCTGTGATGAGTCCGATGATGGCAGAGTGGTCAGAGAACTTCTGCAGGACACAGCTGTCCATGTCATGTCTGAAGTCTGCAGTGTAAAGGGTGAAGAGAAAGGGCGCGAGGACAGTGCCCTGGGGCGCCCCCACACTGCAGGTCCGAGTGTCAGACACACAGTCCCGGGCTCTCACAAACTGGGGTCGGTCTGTGAGGTAGTCCAGGATCCACTCTGCAGGTCATACTCCACACCAGCCGTCTCCAGCTTGTCCCTTAGGAGCTGATGGTGTTGAAGGCATTGGAGAGATGAAAGAACAGGATCCTCACAGAGCTGCCAGGCTTCTCCAGGTGAGCGAGAGAGCGGTGCAGCAGGAGATGACGGCGTCCTCCCCTCCGATGCCAGGCCAGTATGCAAACTGCAGCGGGTCCATAGCTGAGCTCACGATGGAGCGGAGGTGGTCCAGGACCAGCTCCAGTGTCTTCATCAGGTGGGACGTGAGAGACACCGGCCTGAAGCTGTTGAAGTCTTTGGCACGCGGTGTCTTAGGCACAGGTACCAGACAGGAGGTCTTCAGACCTGTGGTACCAGCCTCAGCTTCAGGCTCATGTTGAAGACATGCTCCATAACTCCACACAGTTCATCTGCAGGACTTAAGGAGCCTGGGGCTGATGCCGTCAGGTCCTGCTGCCTTCCTCACTTTAATCCTCTTCAGCTCACTCCTCACCTGTGCTGCTGTGACAGTCAGTGGATGGCAGGGGGACTGTGTGCTGGGGGGACGGGTGAGTCCAGGGGGACTGTGTGCTGGGGGGACGGGTGAGTCCAGGGGGACTGTGTGCTGGGGGGATGGGGGGGTCCAGGGGGACTGTGTGCTGGGGGGACGGGTGAGTCCAGGGGGACTGTGTGCTGGGGGGACGGGTGAGTCCAGGGGGACTGTGTGCTGGGGGGATGGGGGGGTCCAGGTGAAGTGGGGAGCTGATGGTCCGGGGCAGAGGTGTGAAGAGGAGCGGATGCAGGGCATTGTCCAGCTGTGGAAGAGGGAGCATGCATGGGGGAGGGGTATGTGCAAGGGGAGGGGTGGGCGATTGATCAAATCTCAGGAAGTGAGAATTAAGCTCATTCACCCACTGTAGTTCCCCCTCCGTCTGGACAGGGGGGACTTTGAAGCCTGATATGGTTTTCAGGCTCCTCCCACTCCCTGAATGTTCTTCTGTTGCAGCTGCTCCTCCTCTTATAGCCTCCTCCTGCCTGATCCTCCTCCTCAGCTCCTCCTCACAGTCCTCAGCTCCTCCTTGTTCTGACCTGAAGGCTCTTCTTCTCCTTCAGCAGAGCCTTCAGTTCACGGTTCATCCAGGGCTTGTTGTTTGGAAAACACCGTCCGGAGGGAACAGTGTTCCCACAACAGATGGTGCTGATGCCCTGATGCTCTGTGATGGTGCTGATGTCCTGATGCTCTGTGATGGTGCTGATGCCCTGATGCTCTGTGATGGTGCTGATGTCCTGATGCTCTGTGATGGTGCTGATGTCCTGATACTCTGTGATGGTGCTGATGTCCTGATGCTCTGTGATGGTGCTGATGTCCTGATGCTCTGTGATGGTGCTGATGTCCTGATGCTCTGTGATGGTGCTGATGTCCTGATGCTCTGTGATGGTGTTGATGTCCTCCCCATGTGGGTCATAAAGCTCAGTCCAGACAGTGGTGCTGAAACAGTCCCTCAGAGCCTCCTCACTCTCAGCAGACCACATCCTCACCACACGGGGCACCACAGGCTGCCTGCTCAGATGTACAAGGGTGTGGTCCGAGCTGCCCAGGGGAGGGAGGGGGAGGAGCCGCCTGGTGTTGGCAAAGAACAAGTCCAGTGTTTTATTGTCTCTGGTGGGACAGGAGACATACTGGGTGTGTCAGAACAGAAGCGGGAGAAGCGTGGTTAAAGTCAGTAGAGGAAGAGCCCCTGTGGGTGCTTTGTCTTTAATGTACCTTTATGTACCTTACTGTAAAATATGTAACTTTCTTAAATAAACGACACTTCAACAAAGTCTGGCTGTTTTCTTGTTCACACCCAGAAATTCTTGGTAAACTATGAATAGAGGAAACTTCTTTTTTCTTCTAACACTGTTTGATTGGATTTGGTTTTCTAAATGTAGCAGTTGCACTAAGAAAAGAAGGCCCATATCTCACAAGCACTGCAATATTGTGTACAAATACTGCTGCATTTATTGCCTTCTTCACTGTCCCGTGGGGAAAAGCATGTGGGACTTTCACCGAACAACATGGTCACCCAATTTCCCACCCGCTCCTCGTCTCCCACAGATAACGATGACTCCTGTTCGCCCGCCGTGCATTGATCAGCGTTTTTTCTGCCTATGTCGCAAAGTCTGGTTCCGTTGTGCCGACCAGCTTACGTTTCTGTGTCCCACCTGCTCTCGTACAATAAAGGTGATCTCCTCCTTCCCAATATGCTCTTTGGAGAATTTGTGAAAAAGATTGATAACATAATTAAAAATGGCTCTGGTCTTCCCTCATCTTGTCTAATTGCTTTTTTGATTACCGAGCGCAGCAGTCAGACGGGAGCGCCATTGTGCAGAAGGTAATAGACTTTGATTTGCGTTTTATCATAAAGAGCACCATTGATTGTGGTCATTACGACGGCCTTGGTTTGCTCCGTGAGCCACTGTTCAAGTTCAAATCAAGGGTTTTTCACTTTCCTCAGCAGCATCTTCCCAAGCCCTGTGGGGTTAGCACGATGTCCATGTCCCACAAGTCCAAGTCATGTCCTGAATCCATGTCCCACAAGTCCAAGTCATGTCCTGAATCCATGTCCCACAAGTCCAAGTCATGTCCTG
This sequence comes from Eucyclogobius newberryi, assembly GCF_026437365.1. Classification (NCBI taxonomy): domain Eukaryota; kingdom Metazoa; phylum Chordata; class Actinopteri; order Gobiiformes; family Gobiidae; genus Eucyclogobius; species Eucyclogobius newberryi. The sequence continues at coordinate 66,347 of NW_027316523.1, read as the reverse complement.
AATCCATGTCCCACAAGTCCAAGTCATGTCCTGAATTAATGTCCCACCAGCAAATTGCTTGATTTTAGATGTAGATTTTTTGATGGACAGGTAAAACTCTTGGTCACAAATAGTGGAATATATATAAACTTCTCAATGGGATAATTCTGGCATATTTACATTGTGTGTTCATGAATGTCATTTTAGATCTAAACTCTAAAAAACAACACCATCTATTCTAATTTTTTTAGGTCACTTTAATCCATTTTCATGAAGTCTCAACTCATCAAAATAGTGACTAAGGTTTGACTCAAGTCCAAGTCACAACTTGCCACTCCACATGTCTGGTTAGGACCATACAGTTACATATACTACTCAAAAAACAAAACAAACATAAAAACATGACATTTTAAAAACACAAGTTTAATTTTTCAGTCTACTTGGCATAAAAAGTCCAACATTGTGTTCTCTGTGTATCACAGCACAACTCATTCCACATTCTCTCTCTCTCTATTATTTCTTTCTTTATCTCTCTTTCTGTCTGCCGTTTCTATCGCTTTTCTCCAAAAACAAATGTATTCTCAGAGCGCCACGGCCATCTGTCCTGCAGGAGACGGGGACAATGAGCCTCTTCATCTCTCCATGCAGCACAGATTGGGGCAGGGCTTAGAAAGAGCAGCCTCACTTATTGCCAACACATTTACTGCTATGATACGGCTTCTAATTTGGTTTGAATCTATTACTGTATACTTGTACTATAATAAGATACAGACAATGTTTATAAAAGACATTACTACTACGACTACTATTTATGCCTTTCGTTTCCAGTGTGAAGCTAACTGGAGGCACTGCTCTGTCTGAAACCCCAACCCTAACCCTAACCCTAACCCTAACCCTAACCCTAACCCTCTAACCCTAACCCTCTAACCCTCTAACCCTCTAACCCTAACCCTAACCCTAACCCTAACTCTAACTCTAACTCTAACTCTAACTCTAACTCTAACTCTAACTCTAACTCTAACTCTAACTCTAACTCTAACTCTAACTCTAACTCTAACTCTAACCCTAACCCTAACCCTAACCCTAACCCTAACCCTAACCCTCTAACCCTAACCCTCTAACCCTCTAACCCTCTAACCCTAACCCTAACCCTAACCCTAACTCTAACTCTAACTCTAACTCTAACTCTAACTCTAACTCTAACTCTAACTCTAACTCTAACTCTAACTCTAACTCTAACCCTAACCCTAACCCTAACCCTAACCCTAACCCTAACCCTAACCCTAACTCTAACTCTAACCCTAACTCTAACTCTAACTCTAACTCTAACTCTAACTCTAACCCCTAACCCCTAACCCCTAACCCTAACCCTAACCCTAACCCTAAACCCTAAACCCTAAACCCTAAACCCTAAACCCTAAACCCTAACCCCTAACCCCTAACCCCTAACCCCTAAACCCTAACCCCTAACCCCTAACCCCTAACCCCTAACCCCTAACCCCTAACCCTAACCCCTAACCCCTAAACCCTAAACCCTAAACCCTAACCCCTAACCCCTAACCCCTAACCCTAACCCTAACCCTAACCCTAACCCTAACCCCTAAACCCTAAACCCTAAACCCTAACCCCTAACCCCTAAACCCTAAACCCTAAACCCTAAACCCTAAACCCTAACTCCTAACCCAAGTTAGACACGAGATCTGAGCTTTGTTTGGAAATCACGTGAAAGGCATCAATCTACTCTGATTGGCTACAGCAAAAAAAAGATGTGATTTGTACTTTAAAAGGATCCAATTTAGCTGTAAATTGTTTACTTAAGAGTTTTATAAAAGACTGATCTAAAACGCTACTAAAATTGTGTAAAAAATTAATCATTAAAGAGTAACTATTTTCTTACATGTACTTCTTGTTTTTATGTTCATGTTTGACGCAGTACTTGTAATTGAATACATTTTAGCCATAAAAATGTACTTTAACTTGAGTATTGGATCATTCTGTGGATCCAGTGGGAGAATCCACAGATTGACAATGACTTGATGAGAGTCGAAACGTCTTGTTTTTCTACAATGGAAGACTCCTGAGCGAATGAGGGATTATTGTTCTCTTTCCACCCTCTGAATGCTTGTGTTGTGAGGAAAATAACACTTATTGTGCTGAAACAGTCGCCTCCAGGTGCTGACGGTGCTATTGCAGTTACCAATTAAAGGTCAAAAGGTCAATCGTGCAGTTAGAATCAATGTATCAAGACAAAGTTCCTCCACAGTCTATCCTAATGTGCCTTAAGTACCAGCTAATGCTTACCTGGTCTGATCAAATCGCCTCTGCTGCACTGCGCATATCAACCTCCGCTGTCCTTTCCTCCAGGCTAATTGGGATGTGCCAGGAACGAGGTGATGAAGAGGTTATAATGCATTCCTCAGAGGGACAAGGAGCAAGTAGGCATTGTACATTTGGAATGACAGAGGGCTGAACGTTAAAGAATATATATTTGGTTGTACAGACAAATCTCAAATGCACACAGAAAGCTGATAAAAGCAAGAGAACATTAAGAAAAACTTTATATTATTAAATAAACGGTATTCAATAGTTTGAACATTTGCGATTATTACCTTACAAGAATGTGTGCAATATTTCATGTTTTGGCTGACAGATTGCATTACTTATACAACTAAATTTTACTCATTTATTTTAAAACTGTCACTCATACTCAAGTAGTATTTTTTCCGAACACGTTTTGAACTCGTACTTGTGATTCCCAAAGATTCTCAGGGGTTTGTAAAAAAAAGGATGGCCAAACTAGACACATGAATCATAATGAAGGGACGGCATGGTTACTGCATAAATGGTTTTATATTGATAACTCTTCCATGAAACAATTATATTTTCCTTAACACGGACAGAAGCTTCTAATGGGAGCGTCACCAGCATTTTAACATCATTTTAACATCTACTGCTACTTCAGGGTTAGGTCTTTCTATACGTACATTTTCCTCTCTGCAAAGTTATTTTCTTCCTCTATAAGAATGGAAACACAACATTTAATTATACTGAGCCTATGAAGAACTGTTCTGCAAAGACCCAAAGAGCAGGTGTTCATCTATTCACACCATGGAAAACAATACTGAATATAGCCTTAAGGTGTGAAACAGGCTGTTATATACAATGTGTTGTCCCTGTTGGAGGCTGAGGGGACTATAGATAAACGTGCATGCAATAATTATGAAAATCACAATGTTATACAATGTTAGCCATGGGAGTTGCATTAAGGTGCCCATTTACATAAGAAAAAAATATCAAAAGGTTGCGTTAGTTGGTACATAGTAGAAAAAGCTTCAGTTGTAGTCATCTGGACTCAGTTAGAAAAAAAAATAAATATATATATATATATATTTTTTTTCTTCTAACTGAGTCCAGATGACTACAACTGACTACTATGGAACACGCCTGGACGAATGAGGGATTACACCGACATGTTAGTTGGTACACATGATCAAACAAGGGTAGGTCATTGTGAAATGTCTTGGGTCAAGTGCATGTTGTCAAGGAAGGACTGGTAACCTGTTTCAATTTGTCACAGCATTTGCTTTTTGGTTGGTTGATTAAAATGGAAAGACTGGTAATTACTTACAGTACAGTATAATATAGGGATAGCTCTTTGTTCGAGTATAAATCAATGTCAGTTCTCATTTTTCATTTCTCCCACTATTCTTCTATTCAGGCCTGTCACGTGAGAAGATTAAGTGCAATACAAATCAAAAGTAGCATGATATATATAGCCTCTTTAAACTTAAGCAAATGAAACTAAAGAAACTAGATTGTTGGTGGAAATGGGCAACACGATGAAAGAAGCTGCAACATTTAGCCCAGT
>NW_027316523.1:15000-57500 GCF_026437365.1 Eucyclogobius newberryi | reverse complement strand
CAGCCAGGAATTAAAGTGCAACAGGTTTTTATGTTTTTATAATGATGACTTTGTTTGATAGAATTGTCCCTGTGGAAAATATTGAACAAAGTTTTACATCAGTCAAGTTGCAGTTTGTAAAGAAAATGTTTGAAAAGTTGAAATGTACATGTCATCAATCAGTGACATTCCATTAAAAATCCAGGCACAATTTGCAAATCAACTGAGGCCATTTTTTCAGTTGAATTTCAGTTATTTCACAAAATAAAGGTGTTTTCAGGTATTTCATGGATGTTTGGCCCTTGTTTACAATATGGTAACCGCAGTGTAATTACATGTACTTTATAGTTGTGTAATTACATGTACTTATTACACATCTGCTGCAGGAAGTAACATTATGAACTTCACATTTATTTAAAAAAAAAAAAATCAATATTTAACCCTGCAATGAGCTGGCCCCTGTCCAGACTGTGCCCCGCCTACGGCCCAAAGTCAGATAGGCTCCAGCTCGCGACCCCGAACTAACGGGAACAAATGGTAGAAAAATAAAATAACATAAAATGAAATAAAATACATAGAATAAAATGAATAAATGTAAATTTAAATGTAATCAATGTAGGCTACTGGATAAAAGATAAACGTGTCCAGGCACGAGACCCCCCGGACCCCTAGGGGCTGCACGCGCTGCATGCTGGGATATGTGCTCTTGTTTACAGCAGCAGTGCAATGAGAGCACTTTTCTCATGGATGAATTATATGATCACTTTTCATGCTAAACTAGCGGTGAGATCGTGATATTTTCAGAGCGGATTCCCGGGAGGATCGTGAGGCTTCAGCGCAGTGCGACGCCCGCTCACGCCCGTGTTTGGAGGCTAAAAGCTGAGGTTAAACTGAATCTGAGCCGCTGAGATTTTTGCCGTGTCACTGACAGTGTCCCACCAGCCCTGTCCCACCAGCCCTGTCCCATCAGGACAGTGTCCCACCAGCCCTGTCCCGGCTCAGGTCTGTACAGATCCACGTGGCGTCAGATTGAGAGCTTCTTTGTGAATGATTGTAACGGGATAATAAGCTAACTATCATGGACTGTTTGTAGCACAAAGCTAACGCTGCTCTGTCTGTTTACATGTGGTAGGTCAGTGTGAACAGCTGACCTATGGTGCAACGGCATGTGCATGTTGACACTGCGTTAGGGTTAGTTAGTTAGTTAGTATGGTTAGTAGGGTTAGTTAGTATGGTTAATAGGTTTAGTTAGTATGGTTAGTAGGGTTAGTTGGTATGGGTTAATAGGGTTAGTTAGTATGGGTTAGTAGGGTTAGTTAGTATGGTTATTTAGTATGGTTAGTAGGGTTAGTTAGTATGGTTAATAGGTTTAGTTAGTATGGTTAGTAGGGTTAGTTGGTATGGGTTAATAGGGTTAGTTAGTATGGGTTAGTAGGGTTAGTTAGTATGGTTATTTAGTATGGTGTGTCCAGTGTGAACAGCTGACCTATGTTGCACTGGGTTTGGGTTAGTTAGTATGGTTAGTAGGGTTGGTATGGTTAGTAGGTTTAGTTACTATGGTTAGTTACTATGGTTAGTTAGTAGGGTTAGTTAGTATGGGTTAGTTAGTATGGGTTAGTTAGTATGGGTTAGTTAGTATATGTTAGTTAGTATGGGTTAGTTAGTATGGGTTAGTCAGTATGGGTTAGTAGGGTTAGTTAGTATGGTTAGTTAGTATGGTTAGTAGGTTTAGTTAGTAGGGTTAGTGGGGTTAGTTAGTATGGGTTAGGGTTAGGGTTAGTTAGTATGGTTAGTAGGGTTAGTTAGTATGGGTTAGTAGGGTTAGTTAGTATGGTGTGTCCAGTGTGAACAGCTGACCTATGGTGCAACGGCATGTGTATGTTGACACTGGGTTAGGGTTAGTTAGTAGGGTTAGTTATTATGGGTTAGTTAGTATGGGTTAGTAGGGTTAGTTAGTATGGTTAGTAGGGCTATTTAGTATGGTTAGTAGGGCTATTTAGTATGGTTAGTAGGTTTAGTTAGTAGGGTTAGTTAGTATGGGTTAGTCGGTATGGGTTAGTAGTGTTAGTATGGTTAGTAGGGTTAGTTAGTAGGGTTAGTTAGTATGGTTAGTAGGTTTAGTTAGTATGGGTTAGTAGGGTTAGTTAGTATGGTGTTGGGGCTGGTGACCCAACAGTAATTAAAACACTGTAAACAAGGAAAGGAAGACAAGACAGATTAATATATTTTACTCGCGAGGAGAACGGTCAAGGATAAACGACTCAGTCACAATAAGCGACCAGGGTCAGATCGATGCTCGTTCTGAGCTCCTTTGGCCGTTCTCACCGCATTTATTGAAACTTCTTCACGCCCATAGTTACATAAAACAAGTTGCCCGAGCCTGAGGGGAGGGGGGATAAACGCCAAGGCAACTTGAAACATAAGATAAAAATAAAAGACATCAAACATATAATGAGCAAAAGGGAAAGGGAGCTTCCCTTTTCCCGTTCACTCCTAAAACCGTGATTCCGCTGCAGATGTTCACAGCACTCAGGGCAGGTCGACCTTGAGCGTTACTGGACACATCTCTGTTGCTCAAAAAACACATCATTAATACAGTTCATTTCAAGACACAGTATCATAAGAGTAAAATAATAGGAGATAATTATATACATTTTTCTAACATATGGTTAGTAGGTTTAGTTAGTATGGGTTAGTTGGAGTTAGTTAGTGTGGTGTGTCCAGTGTGAACAGCTGACCTATGGTGCAAGGCATGTGCATGTTGACACTGCGTTAGGGTTAGTTAGTATGGTTAATATTAAAGTAAGCTTGTTAGTATGGTTAAGTAGGGTTAGTTACTATGGTTAGTAGGGTTAGTTAGTATGGTTAGTAGGTTTAGTTAGTAGGGTTGGTGGGGTTAGTTAGTATGGGTTGGTAGGGTTAGTTAGTATGGTTAGTAGGGTTAACGGCATGTGGATGTTGACACTGGGTTAGGGTTAGTTAGTATGGTTAATATTAAAGTAAGCTTGTTAGTATGGTTAGTAGGGTTAGTTAGTATGGTTAGTATTAAAGTAACCTTGTTAGTGTGGTTAGTATAGTTAGTAGGGTTAGTTACTATGGTTAGTATGGTTAGTTAGTATGGTTAGTAGGGTTAGTTAGTATGGTTAGTAGGGTTAGTTAGTATGGTATGTCGAGTGTGAACAGCTGACCTATGGTGCAACGGCATGTGTATGTTGACACTGGGTTAGGGTTAGTTAGTATGGTTAGTAGGGTTGGTATGGTTAGTAGGTTTAGTTACTATGGTTAGTTAGTATGGGTTAGGGTTGTGGATGTTGACACTGGCTACAATATTTGAATTCGGTTGTTTTTTTCATGCTAACTTATTGCCACCCATAAATATAACATTAAAACAAATATATTTTTTCTAATCAAACTTAGATCACTATAGAATTTATGAGTAAATTTGCTTCTCCTTTTGTTTTCCTCAATGTTTTAAATTGTCTTTTGATGTATTACTTAAAACAAATGATTGCTAGTATTTATTTGATTTAGTTGGTCTATAGTTTTGCTTTATAGTTCAGGTTGTGTTTCAGATGACATCACATGATATCACCTGATATTTAATACAGATGTAGCTCAAATTAATATAGTTAAAATAAATGTTTTTGTTGTAATACAAGAAGCTTAAAGGTCTTGTCACTAATAGAAATCCTCATTCTGGAACCCGAAAACCAGAAATTCTGACTTAAGGAATAAACAAACAAACAAACATGTATGTAAATATACAGTAGTTTGAGGATTGGTTTGAGAATCCTTCCAGAGATTGTTATTGTTTTATTGTTGTTTTTATTTTGACAGAGTCATTTCAGACCGGCAGAAGTGTTATCGTTGACAAGCTGAATGTAAGTTAATGACTTAGTGTCTAACTTTTTGCAATTTGCATTACTTATTCTCAAACTTTTTTGCTTTATAGTGTTTACAGTTTTTTACGATTGAATAAACTCTCAAATCTAAAGTTTTGCCCAATTATCAAAACCTCACACTCAAGGAGCAAAACTCGGCCTCAGATTTACACTGTAACACAATAAGTCAGTTCACGCTTTATGCACAACAACACACACAGTGTAACACACACAACACACACAGTGTAACACACACAACACACACAGTGTAACACACTCGTGCATTTAGACACAGAAGTATTTCAAGATGTCACTTCTTCTAAAGCACTGACTGTCAAATGACCGCACCCATGTGCCAAATGACCACACCCATGTGCCAAATGACCACACCCATGTGCCAAATGACCGCACCCATGTGCCAAATGACCGCACCCATGTGCCAAATGACCACACCCATGTGCCAAATGACCACACCCATGTGCCAAATGACCACACCCATGTGCCAAATGACCGCACCCATGTGCCAAATGACCACACCCATGTGCCAAATGACCACACCCATGTGCCAATCCATTGAACGCTGTCATCAGTTGCACAAACACAAGATTCTTTAATTGTAGACGCACCAATCAGGTTTAAGCACGATAAAAATGCAGCAGTGAGTTCACCAAACTGAACCAAAATGGAAGGAAGAGGAAGAGGAAGATGAGAAGGAGGAAGAGGAGAAGGAGAAGAAGGAGGAAGAGGCCGTGCCAGAGGTGGAGGAGGAGGAGGAGGAGGAGGAAGAGGAGGAAGAGGCCCTGCCAGAGGGGGAGGAGGAGGAGGAGGAGGAGGAGGAGGAAGAGGAGGAAGAGGCCGTGCCAGAGGGGGAGGAGTTTGGGAGGTTCTTTTTTGTACTGGATAAAATGTAATGTTCATGAAAACTGGGAAATGTGTTTTTTCTCCTTGTCGGCTTGAGCCTGTGGAAGAAAATAAATGAGGTTGTCAACAGCATTAGTCTTGTGTCCTGTGTGTGTCATGATACAAGTGTGTGTAGTGTTCACTGTGTGTGTTGTCCTGTGTGGTGTCTACAGTCATGATACAAGTGTGTGTAGTGTTCACTGTGTGTGTTGCAGACATTGTGTTTACAGTCGTGCAAATCCGAGCCATGTTTTACAAATCCTCTGTGTTCTTCACCCACACGACTCTGTGCAGCAGTGTGTAACTGTGTGTAACTGTGTGTAACTGTGTGTAACTGATGTGTAACTGGTGTGTATCTGGTGTGTAACTGTGTGTAACTGGTGTGTATCTGGTGTGTAACTGGTGTGTAACTGTGTGTAACTGGTGTGTAACTGCTGTGTAACTGTGTGTTTCTGGTGTGTATCTGGTGTGTAACTGGTGTGTATCTGGTGTGTATCTGGTGTGTAACTGGTGTGTATCTGGTGTGTAACTGTGTGTAACTGGTGTGTAACTGCTGTGTAACTGTGTGTTTCTGGTGTGTATCTGGTGTGTAACTGGTGTGTATCTGGTGTGTATCTGGTGTGTAACTGTGTGTAACTGGTGTGTAACTGGTGTGTATCTGGTGTGTAACTGTGTGTAACTGCTGTGTAACTGTGTGTATCTGGTGTGTAACTGTGTGTAACTGTGTGTATCTGGTGTGTAACTGGTGTGTAACTGTGTGTAACTGGTGTGTAACTGTGTGTAACTGTGTGTATCTGGTGTGTAACTGGTGTGTAACTGTGTGTAACTGGTACAAACATAGTTAAGTCATATGCAACGTGTGTGTTTCATATGGTAAAAAAAATATGGTTTTGATCAATTAGTGTAGAGTTTTTACAAGAGTGTTTCATTTTGCAGGAGCTCAGGTGTTTTGCTAATTGGGTTTGTAGTTGTGCTAATTGTGAGAAGGGTTTTGCCAAATAAAACAAAACCATCAAAATTGTGTTTATTCAATCGTAAAAAAACTGTAATACTATTTCATGTGTATTTTCAACGTTTTCCATGAAGTGCATTCTGCTGATTCCTACACAGTGCAACAGCCTTGTAACATGTTATTGCTCAATTAAAACAGAAATGTAACATTACCCTTCTTCTCTCTGACAGGAATAAATCGGCTGCAAAGACTCTAATCGAGCGGTACTTTCGGCAGCTCACAGACGGCTGTGGAAATGCCTCCTGCACAAATGAGTGCTGCGCCTCATCCCAAAACTTTGAACCTTTGGATAAAAATGCAGCGGCGATCAAATCTCTGGAGCTGTTTAAGAACAATGCCAAACTCTGTGACCTGCACATCTCCAAAAAGGACGTGTCCTCCGCCTCTGGAGTGGACAGACAGATCAGCCTGGAGGACCGCAAAGGCGACTTCTCAGGTAAAATCATCTAAAGTCCCAAATCAATGCATACATAACGCTTACATTACAAGAAGTCACAAAGCCGACGACTCCATAGTGAAGTATCTCTATTATAAAGTCACTCCAAAGCATCTCATAAAATTCTGTCTCTGAAGCATTGAAGGCCAAATGTATCATTTCCTCATCAATCACGCTTTGACAAATTCTTTACACTTGAATTCATTTTTGCCAAAATTAAGTTTGATCAGCCATTTCTAACCCTAACCCTGAAATCATAATATAACCTTTAACCTTTAACCTTACAAGATATCAGGGTTCAATATAACGAGATCAAGGTGTATACTTTTTTCACTTTATTATAACACAAGATGATGATTATTTTTATTTTTTTCTTCTTCCAATTAAAGCACATAAATCAGAACTCTCCAGGGCTATCATCTCAAAACTATTTCACCTGGAGAGACGCAGAGACGACCAGAAAGGACTGTTTAGCAGCTTTATTACATGGGATCATGGGCACTCCATGATCTATTTGTATTAGATGTGTCCCCCCGGAGCCTGGAGACTGGTGGTTGTAGATGTGAAGAGAAGGTAGAGGATGAGGGGAATGCAGAGGAGGAGCTGGGGAGGTGGTGGGTCGCAGTACGGTTTAAAGCGGTCGAGCCATCTGCCTGGGGGCTTAAATGCGACCGCCTGGTGCTGATTGGGAGCGGGGAGGAGTCACTTCGGTGCGATGATTGGTGATGAGGAGCAGGTGCGGGGCCATGGTGCAGACGTCCCCTGTCCTTCCACCCTCCTTCTGTCCTTCCACCCTCCTTCTGTCCTTACACCCTCCTTCTGTCCTTCCACCCTCCTTCTGTCCTTACACCCTCCTTCTGTCCTTACACCCTCCTTCTGTCCTTACACCCTCCTTCTGTCCTTACACCCTCCTTCTTAGCCGGGAAAAACTGCATAACTTCTTGGGATAAGCGCAGAAACCTGGAAGAGTCCATGGTGAAGCGAGGGATCTGACTCTCTCAGACGGACAGGCGGACGCCGCTTGAGTGCGATGATGGCGCTGGGGAGAGGGGTCCTTCCATGGTGGCCGACGCCCGGACTGGGTGCGTTGGTTGAGCTGGGGAGCGGGTGGCCTTGACGTAGATGGGTGGAGTTAGATCTTCCAGGCTGAATTTACGCAGGCTTCATTACTGATCTATTTCCAGGCATATAAGAAATAATGGGGGAAAAATGGAATGGAAATGGAGTTCTAACTGAGGAAGAATGGGATTATGCACATCTCTATGGAGAAGCATCAAAAGAATTCTGTTATGCACATTAGAAATGTATCAGAAGACATATGCCTGACCGATTTTTCATATTTTAACTCTTTGTTCTGATTGTTTTATGTGTAATAAAAAAAACAATACAAACATTTCTTCCTGCAGACATCCACCACCTGACAGAAGACAACATTTGTACAATGCTAAGTTTCTGTGAAAAGGCTCACGATTATTCTGCCGCTGCTCAAGCCATCGGACGGGTTTTTTCCAACTCGGAAACTCTCATGAGGAGTTTTAAACGTGACAAGGCCGAGAATACGAAAGAGCCACAACCTGAAAACCACTCAAAGCAGCCGGAAGAATCAGAAATGGGCGCCGCCGCTTTCCCAAAATATGACGCCCGAGACATTTCCGACTCGTGCGATGTAGATATCAATGCAGTTCGAAGAGTCTTTGAAAAAATCCTTTCTATTGAGGAAATACAGGCCGCTCTGGTGGATGCGCTCATCTTCATCACGCCGAATCTGGAGCTGGATCTGGAGTATCTCGACGTGTACGAAACGAATCATGACTACCTTAACATCTTTGTGATCGTCATGGAGAACACAAACCTCCATAGCCCCGAATATTTAGAAGTCGCATTACCACAGTTTTGCAAAGCTATGAGCAAACTACCAGAAGAGGCTCAAGCCAGATTAGCCAGAGTCTGGTCACAATTTGGTCTATCCCACATCCGCCGCATGATGGAGACGTTTCAGCAACTCATCACTTTCACCGTAGTCAGCAACGAGTACGACGCGGACGATTTAGTCAACGACGATGAGACGGTAGTAGCTGCGACCAAGTGCTTAAAAGTAGTTTTCTACGCGAGTATTTTAGGAGGGGAGATAGACGTGGGGCATAATGAAGAAGAGGAAGAGGATTACGATTCAGAAGAGCTGTCACTGCACGAGCTGATGGGGGAGGAGCGGATTTATAAGAGGGGACCAAGAGTGAACCCTTTGGAAACAGAACTAGGAGTCAGAGCGATAGACAGCCGAAAGCCACTCATCCCATTTGAGGAGTTTGTCAACGACTCTCTCAACGAAGTTTTGGAGATGGACAAGGATTTTACGTTCTTCAAAGTGGACGGGGAAAGCAAGTTTTCGTTCCAGACCTGCCCCTTTATTCTCAGTGTGATCACCAAGAATCAGGGGCTGTATTATGACAACAGGATCCGGATGTACGGAGAGAGGAGGCTGACAGCGTTCTACAGCATGATGCAGGGCCGGGAGCCCACACCGTTTCTAGAGCTGAAAGTGCGACGAGACCATATTATCGATGACGCCATGATCCGGGTAAGGCACAGAATCATGCTACAGGATTTTAGACACAAGATGTACATAATGATGTATGAATAATAATGAATAATCATGTTTGTTATGCGTGTGACTTGCAGTTGGAGATTATAGCCATGGAGAACCCGTGCGACTTGAAGAAGCAGCTGGTGGTGGAGTTTGAAGGAGAGCAAGGCGTAGACGAAGGAGGCATTTCCAAAGAGTTTTTCCAACTGTTTTTGGAGGAAATCTTCAACCCAGATATAGGTGAGGTTCAGTTTTGGTTTGCACACACTCGGATCTTCTGAAAATGTTTGTAGGTTTGTTTGGAGGGGGTTAAATGTAGCGATAGTGGCACAATGTCATGTTATTTTTACACTATCTTTTTACTGCAAATAATCCTCTAACTTTGTGCTGCTAAACCCGACTCATAAATCTGTCACCAAACCGCATAAAACTGGACGTTGCACCACGCTTACAGTTGAAATCATTATGAAAGTACTTTGTTATTAGGTGGTAAAGTTGGTCTCCGTGTGCAGTACATTCACAGTACCTCATTCATCCACACATAGTACAGTAAAGAAGACGTTTTTATTTGAGCTATTTCATTCCCCGTCTGGACAGGAATGTTCAGGTATGATGAGGACACTAAGCTGTTCTGGTTCAGCCCGTCGTCTCTGGAGAACGATGCTCAGTTCACTCTGATCGGGATCGTCCTGGGTTTGGCCATTTACAACAGCTGTATCCTGGATGTGCACTTCCCCATGGTGGTGTACAGGAAACTCATGGGCAAGAAGGGCACCTACCAGGACCTGGCAGACCTCAATCCGGTAACTATGACATCTCTATACGGCTCAGGGGTGGTAGAGAAGTAATTCATTGTATTTAACGCTAATTTAACAATGAAGCACCAATATTTGTGCGTCGCTTGTATGTTTATTATCTCTGTATTCTTCCATAATAAAACATACATCTCATTTTTATACTCTTATACTATTTTATTTGAATGCATTTTTGGAGCGATTCAGATATGTGAAATAAAAAACATATCATTGTGTGCATGTGTGATTATAATAAAAGGGTAGAGCCAGTTCAAATGCAGAAGGGTCTGGAGTCGGACCATGAAGGGCGTCAAAACCTCTTCTAACTTGGGACGGTCCGACCACAGCTGCTCATTTGCAGCACGTGTCTCTCAAATGCAAAATACATTTCCTCTGAATATTTTCTCAAAATATTACACTTATTTTACATCAGATTTACAGACTTTTAGTGATTCTCTTGTTGCTTCTGCAGAAAACCATCCCATTTCTGTCTTTGATGTTATTGTTATTTTTTCCCCTTTTTACACGTAAACCGCCATCTTTGTTTAGACACAAACATGCATTTCTCTGATTGGTTAATCCACCTGTCAATCACGCTCATTTGACAGTATACGATCCTGTACTGGAACAGGACGTGTTTTAACGCTTTACATTTTTCCTGTGCAGATATTATTCAAGAGTCTGAGGAATTTGCTGGACTACACTGAGAATGTGCAGGACGACCTCATGCTCACCTTCCAGATCTCACAAACCGACCTTTTCGGAAACCCAACTTTACATGACCTCAAGGAGAAGGGCGACCACATACCAGTCACCAAAGAAAACCGACAAGTGAGCTTTGTTGATGCGTTTGTTTTTTTGTTTCTTTTATATATCGTGTGTAATTGTGCTACTTCTTTCCTTCTTCTAGGAATTCGTGGACATGTATGCTGACTACATCCTGAACAAAAGTGTGGAATGCCAATTCAGAGCGTTTAAGAAAGGCTTTCTTATGGTCACCAGTGAATCACCAATGAAATATTTGTACAGACCAGAGGAGGTGGAGTTGCTCATTTGTGGCAGCAGGGTAAAACGTTATTACATACTTTGTATGTAATTTTTTTATATTTCGATCTTAATGTTAAATATTCTATCATTTTTGCTCCTACTGCATATTAGAAACTGGACTTTTATGCACTTGAAAAGACGACAGAATATGATGGAGGGTACAATAAAGACAGTCAAACAATCAAGTAAGTGTAACAAGCGCACAACATGTATTTAACAAACAGCTTGTGGTAAGTCTGATTTGATCTTATTCACAGAGATTTCTGGGATATAATCCACTCGTTCAGTGAGGAGAAGAAGAAGCTGTTCCTTCAGTTCACCACCGGGACGGACAGAGCGCCGGTCGGAGGCCTCGGGAAACTGAAAATGATCATCGCCAGAAACGGGCCGGACACGGACAGGTACGAGGCGAAGATTGCACTTGGACTCAGCTGAAGCTACAGAGAGAATATCTAACCTTATCAACTCATTACTCACAGTAACCAAAATAAAAAAAAAAGATATATCCATCCATCACATATTTGCATACAAAGCTCTCAAATATACATATTTAGCTCAAATTTAAAGTAAAATGTTCTCTATTGTATGCATAAATTACATGTTTTAATGTTGATCATTGCCCTTATACGTCAGAATTTGCAATTTTCCTTCAATAAAAGATCAGTCCTAAGTTTATTCACTTTTAACCCAATTTTCTTTGTTATTCATGGCGTTTTCCTCTGCGTTGTTTTGCAGATTACCGACCTCCCACACCTGCTTCAACGCACTGCTGCTCCCAGAATACTCCTCCAAAGAGAAACTGAGAGAACAACTCCTCAAGGCCATCACGTACGCCAAAGGGTTCGGCCTGCTGTGAGGAAACTCCGTCACTACAAACACTCGTATTGTGCCTAAGCGATATAGTTTCAGGGTGCTAATGAGCCATTTTTACTATCACACTACATCAGGTTTACCAAAGATTTGTTATATTTATTGTTTTTTGTAGCACGACATTTTAAAGAGTAGAGATTTGATGTAAAGTATATTTATTTGGAGTCTTTTTGTCAGCGGTGCTTGAAGTACGGTGCTTGTCACAATGTGGCTGTATAAGTCGCTTAATTCAGTGTAATATAATGTAAAGACGTCGGAGAGATCGATTCAGTTCATACATCACATGCAAACAAATTGTTCAGTGATTTGTCAATGCATTTATTTTATTTTGTTTGTCTGCTGTGATTAAATTTTGCACTTTTGCTGTGCCCTTTTTGTAGAATTTTGAAATAAGTTTAGTCGAATGTCTCAGGAACATGATGAAAACATTGAATTGCATGAGATGGCATTACCTTTGATTGCTGCTTATTACTACGAAATGAAAACTTGCACCTCACTTTTTATCATTTTATTATCATTCACAACATTGCATAATTCCAGCTGACCACATTTGCTGACACAGAAAAGTGATGTGTTCTGAATCAATTGCACACGATGACAACAGCACAATTGACACGCTTGGAAAAGTCAGTTATTTTTGTGCCAAAACTAAGCACATCTATTGAAATAAAAGTCTATAAAAAACATTTGCAGGACATGAACATACTGCCTTAATAAATAAAATACATCTGCATACATTGTACACATTTGACACAAGTTGAATGTACAAATAAAACATTGAAATCTGAAAAGTTTTGTTTTTTTCCCTCTTCATTTTATTTTGCAAATTGATGGATTATTGTACTTTTTTGTCCTTGTCGGCCACCACCTCGGACAGATCTTCCGGTTGGATGGATTTCACTTTGGCCTCCATGTCTGTGACCCTCTGCTTCATCCTGCTTTGTGTCGACGTGAACTCCGCCATGAGCTGCGCAAACTTGCACTGCATCACGTCCAAATTAGACTGCAGTTTCTCAACCTTCTCCTCCATATCTTTGGGGTCCGCGCCGGCGTTAGCGACCGCCTCGTCTATAAGGTTATCTTTCATTAAAATGGCTTTACCTTTCTCTTCCAAGGCTTTTTTAGCATCTGGGTACTCGGTCAAAGCTTCCATCAAATCGTCTTTGGACAGGGCAAACAGATCGGAGTAACCTACACTTCTGATATTCGCCGTTCGTCTATTTCCAGCTTTACTGCCTTTGATCCCCAAAATACTAATTTCACCAAAGTACGCTCCATCGCTGAGCACTACAAACTGCGTTACGCCGTCGTCAGCCACCACTGCGAGCTTCCCCTCTTTGATAATGTACATTTCCCTTCCAATGTCTCCCTTCTTGCAAATGTAATCGCCCGGGCTAAACACTTGCGGCTGCAGCTTGAGCACCAACTCGATCAGCAGCCCTGCCTCGCAATCCTGGAAAATACGCACTTTCTTCAACGTATCCAAATGCACGTTGATGGCGATTTCAGCTTTCAATTTGTCGGGTAAGAATTTCAACACTTCCTTCTCGTCGCATGTTTTCTTCTCCGTCCACAAATAGTCGAACCACTTGATCACCCTGGCTTCTAAGTCCTTGGTGACTTTACGGAACTGCATGTACTGCTTTATGGAGTCAATTTTGGCTTGGAATTCAGCTCGAGAGGCGTTCATGTTAGAAATCATAGCACCCACGTTACCGACGATACTAGCGAAGATCAGCACGCCGGTGAGGAAATCGGCAATGACGAACAAAAACTCCACATCTCTGACTGGAGCAGGGGTCTCTCCAATGGTTGTGAGTGTCAATGTGGACCAGTACAAGGAATAAATGTACTTCCTTGCCAATCGTCCATGCTCCGGGTGGCTAATATTGGGATACACCCAAGTGTCCGTCCCAAAGCCGATGGTTTTTGAGATGGCAAAGAACATGCACGCGTTCCAGTGGATAATAACCAGGATGTAAAGCACAAGATTGCTGATTCTGAACATGTTGGGGAAGCTGGTTCTGGTCTCGGTCCGCTCGAAGAACTCAAAAAGTCTGGCCATTTTACAAAGGCGGTTTAATCGAAACTCCGGGTTGTTGTATCCAAACTTGAAAAACAGCAGATCAGTCGGGATCATTGAAATCATGTCATATTTGAACTGAGGTGTGGTTCTGTATTTGGCTCGCAGTTTCTTGCCATCTTTCACCAGCAGGCCCTGTTCCAGATATCCTGCAGACAAGATTAGGGAAGATTAGACACCCAACAGATACAGTCCACACAAAACTTATTTTTCTGTCATTTGTTCTTGATTTGGCACCAAATTGTAGAAGCTGCCACTGTCTCCTTCACATTTACACCTTATTTTCTCAATCCAGCACCACGTCATTATACATATTTCTGTTCCTTGTGCCTTTGTACCGGTTTTGTGCCTCATGTGTCCAACTTCATGACTCATTTAGACCTATAAACGCACTTAGCTAACTGCCTTGACTCTTCTAAATCATTTATTTCCATGATAAGTAAGCATGCAATCAGATAAGTTGGAAGAGGTTGAAGTTAGAAAAGAATATGTTGTTGTTTATTCAGACTATAATGTCATTCTTTCTGTTACTTTCTTTACCGAGGACAGAATAATGCCATAAAGTCTGACTCACACTTCTATAAATTAACTTTTTTGGAGATTTCTTCGGGTTAGTGAGTCACCCTAGTCTGACTGAAGTATTTGATGGGAGTTTGTGATATAATGTACATCTACACAAATTAGAGCCAAGGTTACATGTCCATCCACACTTCCATTAAGCCTGACCACGGCTGAATTGTAACACTCATATCAAATAACATGTCAATTTCCAAAAGAATGACCTGTTCTCGACCGAACAAATGTATCTGTGTAGTAGATGAGGTCCGCGGTGTAGTCAAGGAATATCCACAACTTTGTGTAGGTGTCCTGCAGCTCGTTAAAACACGCTCTGGGAAAACAAGAAGCACAAACCGGACAAATCAAGTGTTAAATGTTTACATCTAAAGTCATTCCAAAGATAAGACAAAAGTTTACCTTGTAATGATCATGATAAGATTATAAAATACTGGTGCAGCGATGACAGTCAGCCACCTGTAGTACATGTCTGCTGCCGGGTCCATGATCCAGATTTCTTTCCTGGAAACAACATCCAAATCCACTGACATTGAAGTGTATGAAAACAACTTTCAGGTCAAAATTTTGAAAAGTTCTTCTCGCATTTTCTGCTGAATGCACAGTACTTACGGAGGTTCCTCTTTCTTTTTGTCGTCTTTTTTATCGTCTTTCTTGTCATCCTTTTTCTCATCTTTCTTTTCATCTTTTTTCTCATCCTTTTTATCCTCTTTTTTGTCTTCTTTCTTTTCGTCTTTTTTCTCTTCTTCCTTGTTGTCTTCTTTTTTAATCTCCTCTTTTTTGTCCTCATTTTTGCTAGAGATCAATTGCATTTAAATGTTCAGGTTCTGTGGCCAATGGGAAGGAAGGCTTGTCACGTGGCTATAGGATCACTACTCTGGGTCTATTTGTTATTGTTGTTCACCGTTGCAGGTCACACAATGTCCAGAAGATAGCAGTATAAAGTAAGTTTTTCATATTGTACAGTTGGGATAACATTACTACCACATTGCTTTTTTGTGTTTTAACTGCATTTCTTGAGGTGAAGACAAAGGATCAGAGACTCAGGGGGTTTTAAAGAGGGAAGGATTCTAGGGAGATCATACTATAGAGCTACAACACATGTCATTGTGTCTATTCACTTGCTATAAACCGTATTGTGTCCTCTACTACCTTTTCTACTTTCACAAATGTACACACACTTACTCATCTGTGTTGTTGCAGTTATTCATGTTGTAAGTAGCCAGAGGCCACTTGTTCGCAGGACTTTGGGGGGAAAATGAAAAGCAATGCTGTGTTGAACATTTGATTGGATTTTAGAAGTACGTTTCTTCATGAGGTTGTTACGTTTCTTCAGCTTCTGCGTTTTCATTAACACGGATCTAACTTCTAATTGTACATTAAAGTACTTTAAAATAGAAACAACTGTACTGTTCAATCTGCAATTAAAAATACATTAGCTCCAGCTTATTCATTAAATACAGTTAGTCCTCAGTTTGTAAGTATCTTTTATATAGTGTAGCACTCTCCACCAAATGATTTCTATGTATTGTGATTATTTTCAATAAATATATACTATAAGGTGCACTTTAACTCTAAATAGAATTCTCCTGGTTCTGCAATATAGTCAAACGTCTGGAGATGCCGGTGTTTCTTCTTATTTATGAAAACCCACTGTCCCACACTCACTTCCTTTTACGTATGACGTCGTTGGGTCCCACAGATTGCGTGGCGTTGCTCCCTCGACTCGCTATGTCTTTGAGCTCTGGGCCCCTGAATCTGTCCAGGAACGAGTCGTGGCGCTCCTCCACCGGGCGGCCTCTGTGAGTGACCCAGGTTTGCAGCATGAGGAAGAAGTGAGAGAGCCTACATGGTCAGGGCAGGAGACAGGAGACAGTGACACTAGCCCACAACTATCATCATGATAAAAGTACAAGTGTGGAGAGTTTACCGCGCCATCGCCCCAGCCCCGGTGAAGGAGCCCCGGCTGGACAACGCCCTGTCAGACCCTTCCTCACAAAACGACTGAGCTCTGAAAGGTTTGGAACAGGGAAAGGAAGAGGGAAACAATGCTTTGGATGATTATAGAGTCACACACGGCCCCTCAGCTCCATAACCAGAGGGACGAAATGGAACTAAAATAAGGGTGGACACACATACATTATATGTACATTATATGTACATTATAGTGGACCCCAGGCTCTCCCACGTGACGTTTCTCTGAGGAAAATGTTCAATCTCAAAATTCACCACCAGGGGGTGTAACTGTGTCATAGTTTGAGACCTGCAGATAAATATTAGATGATGCTGTTTCTAAAAAAAATATAGTTTCTCCTTTTGTTTTGTTCATATCTTCCTACTTTATATTTTTTTGTCATTTATTTTGCCTTGTATTTATTTGACAGTATATATATATTAGTTGTTTAATGAAATTATAAATAAATAAATAAAGAGTGCGGTAGTGGGCAGTAGCAGCTCAGGAGGGAGAACATTTATGTTGGGTGCAGGTAAAAGGATTTTCTTTGTATTTTAGGTTTAATACATGATGGGTCCTGAATCCTGAGACAGTGCTCGTGGCTCTCAGCACAAATACAGTTTAAAAACAGAAATAATATTAATATGTGTGATATAAATTACCTATATAGAGCACTTGTCTATATTAGCACAGCATGATGCATTGGAGATTTTTTCTTCAAATAAATGGCTTTAGGCTTTATATTTAGCAATGACAATCAATAACCAAATAATGTTTCTATTGTTTTGGGCCAGATGTATTGTTCATGTCATATTATCACCCTGGCAAATTGTGCTTTTTAACTATTTATACTGCATAGTTTTCTAAAAAGAGGTGATATATTTGAGCAGAAGTGTGTAAGGCTTGTAGAGGTGTGGTTTAGTGGGACACACCTGCTGTCTCCATTCTCGATGACAGCGAGCTCATCTTCAGTGGAGTGGGTGGACAGCCGGTGTCTCGTGAAGAAGGACTTTTCACTGTGGATTTTGGACATTTTCCTTTCTGCAGCGCTGTCCTGGAACAATAACGTGAAACATTATTAGTGTGATAATGAAGGCCAATTCCAGTGTAATCGCTCAGTCATTCAGAGGTTTCAAAATGTGGTCAACTGGACAAGTCCAGTCATAAGTCTTTTTTAATTCCACAGCTGATCAATGGCTGAATATAAACTGCCGAGTGGTGAGGAGGTTTTACTTTACGTTTGACACTTTTACAGTCCAGAGAGTTTGTTTGTGAATGAGATGGAAAGTTGGGAAGAGTTTTATGGTAAAAGT
This sequence comes from Eucyclogobius newberryi, assembly GCF_026437365.1. Taxonomy (NCBI): domain Eukaryota; kingdom Metazoa; phylum Chordata; class Actinopteri; order Gobiiformes; family Gobiidae; genus Eucyclogobius; species Eucyclogobius newberryi. Next base: position 40,074 of record NW_027316523.1, on the reverse strand, counting down.
TGTTGCCAAATATAAAAAATGCAAATGTTTTAACTTAATTTTTCACTTGCGTTTTTAAATTATAAAAAAAATATGAAAAATGGCATAAAGTTAACAGTCTGTCAGCGCATTATTTCTCCACTGTGTTCAAATAAATAGTTTTGTTATTATTGAAGCAGTAAGCTACAAAATGTGACTTGCAGTTCATGAAATACAATGATGCAGTTTTTTATAAGTTGTTTTTGTGTTTACATTATAGACTACTAGACTCTACTCTGTGTCTACTCGTAGCTCCTGAAATACATCCTATCTATGTCCTTAACACTAAACAGGATCAGTAGCTTCTCTCTGTCAACGAACTGCTTTTTAAAATAACTAAGCTATGGCTTATGTTCCCGAGGTGCTGCTGCTGCTATGTTCAGTCATGTCTGCACAGGTTAAGTCCATTAGAGCTGAAAGCACCACAGTGAGACACTGACAGCACTCTTACTGTCCTCAAGACGCTCACTGTTATAGCCCTGCCAGTGGTGCCATTTCAGACTATTTTAAACTTCTAGTAGTTACTTTCAGGTTTAACATAAGACACAAACCAGAAGTATGATTTGTTAAGCCAATATTTCCCAGACAGTAAGAAGAAAATTAGACCATGGAAGAGCATCTGTCTGGTATTGATGGAGAAGCACTGCATGTGCTATTGCAGTGATATTTAATACAGGAGGGGGGGAAATCAAATGAATATGGTTAGGGTTAGATTAACATTTGATTAAACATTTACATTTACCTTTTAGATATTTCACAGCAAAGTACAATGTAATCAATAGGGAAAAGTGGCTCTTGCCCCCCATTTGGGAGTATGACATCGTCATAGTCTAGAATGTGAAAACCACCAATACAAGCAGTTCAAGAACCAGAGATTACATGTAAATGCAAATTAAGATGTTCTGATTGTGTGATTATAGATAATGATAATGGAAACAGAAACTTACAGTCCTCAAGGTTTTTTTCTTCTTCATAAATCTAAGTAATCTGGGGCTGTCTGAGCAGTCTGAGCAGTCTGAGCAGTCTGAGCAGTCTGAGAGAGCAGTCTGAGCAGTCTGAGCAGTCTGAGCAGTCTGAGCTGTCTGAGCAGTCTGAGCAGTCTGAGCAGTCTGAGCAGTCTGAGCAGTCTGAGCAGTCTGAGCAGTCACACCTCTTCCAGCTCCTACAGGAGGATCCTGAGGTGTTCCCAGATCAGCCGAGAGACATAGTCCCGCCAGCGTGTCCTAGGTCTTCCCCAGGGCCTCTTCCGGAGGTATCCAGGAGGCATCCGGAACAGACGCACGAGCCACCTCAACATGGAGCAGCAGCGGCTCTCCTCTGAGCTCCTCACCCTACCTCTGAGGGAGCGCCCAGCCACCCAGTGGTTTCGACCGCTTTTATCCGTGATCTTGTCCTTTCGGCCATAACCCAAAGCTCATGACCATAAAATAAATTGTCACCTAGTAAATATAATTCAAGTAATGTTGCTATTGATTCAAAGGACAGTTATTATGCTAAATTGACCTTTTTGAGCTTTTAAACATTGCACCCTTGTCAAAAACATATCCTGAGCTACATTAAGCTACATTCAAGCTAGTACATACATTTTCACATTATGTGATTTCATATTCTATTTGGCTCAAAGATCTTCTGCACTGATTTAAGTCCATAAATCATCTCAGGACTCGTTCTGAGTGTTTCTGCCGTCAAATCACAATCATTACAACTGTGTGGCTACATTAGCATGTCGAGGAAAGCTAGCTTTTGTTTAACTCTGTAATTCCCTGTGCAGCCAGATGGATCCCAAAGGTCAGTTTCTAGTACGTCGTTCCTAGTGAAAAGCCAGATACTCAGGAGGATGTTTAAAGACCTTATACAATATAAATAATACGTAATATTTGTCCTTTAAATGAACAACAGAAGAAAAGAATAAAAAGGCTGTGGAGAGTATTGTCTGTGTGATCTCTGGGAAACACCAATGCTTGTAACACATGCTCTTGTAGATTACAGCTAATACCAGGGAGTTAACAGCCCCCTCTTAATCAAATCAGTGCAGCAGCTCCACGGCGAGGCTCAGGACTAAAAGTAACCTGTGTTTGTACCTTCTGTGAAGTTACATCACGCTGAACCCACTGCCAGATCACTGTGTAGACTGTTCTAGGGATTCCCAGTATTGACTATCGCTGATTCATCAATAGTATAACCAATAGTCTAATAGAAATAATATCATAATTAGCATAGCACTGGCAGCAGAGATCTTTATTTTATAGTTTTTTATTTGTGCAAGTTTGTCCTGAGCATTCAGGGCGCTTCCAACTGTTTTGTCCCCTACTCATTATTCTTGTTTGGGGCCCTTAAGTTAAAATTCTGCTGTCAGCCATTTAGGGCCCTCTTATTCATCAACAATCCCACAGGGCGCACAACGTTCAAAGAATATGCTTGTTTTTCCTCTTAGATTTACACATTGTATACAACTGGTAATGAATAATGTTTTCATTTGAATTTGATTGTATTTAAAACATGATTTAGAGTTAGTCTTGTCAAAGGGAAAAACTGTTTGTGTGGGTTAGGGTGAGTTTGTCTCTGCTGAAACAGAGATAATGTCTTCACATTAACAACTGGCTCCCAGTAAATATATTAGTCACTCACACAAGGTCATAGCCTACCAGCGTCTTAAAAGTATCAGAAATCACATAATAATTGGTACTAAAGCTATTGTCAAAACTACATACTCAAGTATTGATATTTAAAAAATGGATTAAAAAAAATAAAAAATAAAAACCCACAAAAAACGTGACCTTTCCTAAACAGTTTTAAAATAACACTGAACTTAATCAGATCTAAATAAAACACTACAATGTTTAATTTAAGAAAGAACTTGACCTAAAAAAGCATTTTCATTGGTATAGAAATCAGTATTGAGAACAGAGTCTTAGTATAATGGGCAATGGGCTTCTGTTTAATAAGCACTTAGATCAGTTTCCTCCACAGAGTTTAAACGTAAATCATTATTGTTATTGCTGGAGATGATCAGTTCTGTGGTTCTTAGGGTCAAAACCCATTATGAAGCGTTATGGCTCACTGCATATATGGTATCCTTTCAAATAGAAGACTAGGCCGAGGGATGTTTGACCAAATAATAAAACACATCACTGGAGGACAGCTCAGTCAGCCACAACTAAAATGTTGCCTACAGTGAGCGGATCTCACCTGAAGCAGCCTTCTCACTCTCACGAGGAGTTTTTCAACTCTCCAAAACAGACCGTTCCCTGGTGACTGCTCCCGTGTGACTCCATCTCCTGGACCAGCGTGTTACAATATCCAAAACATGCCGTTTGTCGTGCTTTTATCCGCGCACAGAGTCATTGAAAAGCAGACCATAGCTGTGCGCTGCCAAGGATGAAGTGAGAAGAGCGGACAGTCCGAGCCTCAGGAGGAGGAGTCAGGGGCCCCAGCTGCTCCAGCCATGGCCCCAGTGCATCAAGCAGAGGCAGAGCTGAAATACAGCACTTCAAGAGTGATTGTGTGAAACCCCTGTCACACGTCATGCACTGCAGCAGAAAATATTAGGAAGTAGTTTGTCTGTTTTTTAATGTTATTACTGCAACAAGGTTATTCATACAAAGAGGACCACAAAGTATGTATTTATTTTTTGGTCTAGTAGGGTTAGGACAGTACAATTAGAAGAGCACACATATTTTGGTAGGATACTGGCCTATATACTGTATTTTAGATGTGGTTAAAATGTGATTTCAGCCGTCCTCATTCCCCCTCAGACTCAGCCTGAAGCATAAGGTTAAAAGAGAAATCCTTTGGCCGTGTACAAGGCTGCTCCGCTAATCCCAGCTTAGACCTGAGAACCTGCTTCAGAGCCCCAATGCCCCCTCCTGGATACACTCTACACTCATTTTAAACATGACACTAGACAACAGGTACATGAAAAATACAACAATTCACTTTCAGTTATCGGACAAACCCTAATCAGAGTTGTTTTTGTATTAGGCCAATATGTTTTCCTCTTGTGTCTGTTATTGCTCTCCAAAGGATTGACTTGCATTTAAGTCGTCCATAAATAGAATCTGCTGATCAGAAAAAGCGTGTGGACACTGACGGATGACATTATCTTTAGAATTTATCCAATTTAACTCACAATCTAATTTAGGTATACTGACATTTTAGTCACATTCATCTAGCCAAATTTATCTGTAAATGTATGAGAATTCATTTGTCAAATGATATGACGGCTGGTGATGGTTTTGAATTGTTTTTTAAAATACTGATGTTTATAGTCTGTCTATTTATGTGTCTGGAGCTTGAAAATCTGCAAAAATCCTCCCAATTAGATGACAACTGTTTGTATCCTATAACTTCACTCATAATTATCTGTAGGGGACACATTCAACAGCTGTAGTACGACTTATGTTATTAAGAGTATGTGATAAAATGTGAATATATGATTATATTTCTGTGATGTATTTTATCTGCATAATAGTGATATTTTATCTGCATCATTAGTCTAAGAGAAGAACGGGTGTGTGACAGCATTTGTTTGTGAAGGGGTCGTAAAAATGGGCCAAAGAATGTTTACCCGAGGAGAGGGGGTGACAGCCCAAAAGAGGAGTCTGGGTAATGTTTACCCAAGGCTTGATCTCTACGTAAAAGACAAGTGCCTTAATGTGAAGCTGACCAATGAGAAATGTGGCATCTGCCATTAACTAAAGCAAACAATGCCAGGTGGGAGGATATGGGACAGATAGTCAAAGATAACAGACGAGCTAAAGACTGGGAAAACACAGGAGAAGGGAGAAAGCAGATTAGCAAGAGGACAGGATGGACAAGATGTCGTTATCTTTACGTATCACAGTGACAATTAAGAGCAACACCACCTCAGGGGGAGGGTTGACGTGATGAGTAGTAGGAAAAGTTAAAATTAACAGGGAAAGAATTTGACATTCTAATGTAAATACCTGAAGGATTGTGGAGATTCAATCAAGAATTGAATAGATTTAAATTAGACAATATCATCTAAATTTAGACGTTATAGAAGTTATGAAAACCAGTGATAATAGGACTTAAACATTATAGGACTCAGGACGGAGGCAAGAGATGGTTAGACTGATAAAATGATGTGCCTTATGGACAAGGGGAAGGTTTAGAATCGTTTTGATTTGTTTATACACATATAGACTTGTTAGAACAAACTAATACACAATGTTTGTAAAGCACCACATGAGCAGGTGTGAGAGATTGAGTTTGAAACTCACCTGAAGCACATATAGAAGATTAGCACATATTACATTAGATGTGTGACTTTATTCAGGCCACACCCACAGAGGAGATGTGAAATTGTTAATTATGTGAAGAATTTTAAGTTGTGAACTGACCCTTATGGCCAGCTCAACGGGGGAATTATTGAGATAATTATTATTGTTTGATGTATTTGAATACACACATACATACATACATACATACATACGCGCGCAAACGTGGAGACCAAACTTTTAGAGTTTGAAACTTTTAGAGTTTGAAACATTTGGAGTTTGAAACAAATGGTGATAAAACAGATTTACAAGTTACAGATCGCAGAGGCAGTGTCGGATTACAGACACACAGGGTGGGGGCCCAGCGCCGTGGAGGGGGGGGCTCAGCCAGGGATGTGACCGCTGAACTGTGAAAGGTCAAGAGGTGACATTGCGGAGTGGAGTGACAGACGCAATTCCATCTCTTCCTTGATTACATACTGGATTAGTGAACGTTGTAAACTATTTGGATTATTGAATTTTGTTTAAATTAGTTTGAGAAATGGGAATTCCATATCTCAAAAAGGGGGGAATATGTACGTGTAAACAACTATTCCGAATCAATAATTACAAAAAAAATTGTAAAACAAGAAAACTGTTTGAAATACACTGAATTGTCGAAAAGACTTTGTTTATCACCGCAGCAGAGAACGTGTTGGAGATGTGGTGTTTACAGAGACGAGCCAGGTGGACGAGCAAAGTGGACGGAGCCACACCGTGTCGTCCTCACACTGACCATTGGAGGGACGAGAACATGGGTGCTCTCATGGGAAAGTGAGAGAAATGTCTGGACAACACAGCGCCGGACAACACAGCGGCGGACAACACAGCGGCAGATCCATAAGATCTACAAGACGCAGGACTTCGGTGTATTCTTCATTTTTGTATGCAGTGAACACAGAGGCCACAGCGCGTAAAGTGCTACACTCTGCTACAATGAACGGGAGCCAGAGACAGCAAAAAGACGTACGTGTTATCATCATCGCAGCGACGGCGGTAATATGGGTGCTGACACCTGTATTATGCATCGGACAGTCGGGACCACGTGAGAGAACAAACAGCAAGCCAAAGGTACTCTGGGCACCCAACCCATGTTCTAATAGATCAGCATCCACTTGGATGCCACAATTGTGTATACCTGTGAATGAAACATACATTTTTGAAATTCCATACGCAGATCTGAAATACAGGGGGAAGAAAATAAGTGATCAAATTGATGTAGAAGAGTATGAAATGTATATGATGGTGGGGCAGCAAGATAGTAGCTGGGAAAACACAATGGCATATTCAGGAAAATCATGGGAGCCATACGCTACTACAGCCGCCGCACAAAGATGGAAAGGTAAAATAGAAATGGCTCAGACTAGTGGTAATGTGTTAATAACGGTAAATCTACACAATCATCAAAATAAGACAGAATGTGAAGTATTCAGACTGTATTGGTGGGTTCCAGGACCAGCTCTGGATCCATTCTGTCATATTCTTGTATGTGTTGTAGCGATCTCAAGCAATCAGGCCCAGGCTCAGACACTAGACACAGTAGGAAGGGCAATGCGGGGATCCATAATAGTTACCAATAAAAAGCAATTAACGCCAGACACCTTTCTATACATGGCAACGGGTGCACATATTGCAACAAATATGTGGATACAAGAAGCATTAGCAGTGGCAAGACCTCTGCGAAAGGATTGCATAATATGCATGACAGCACGACCACAATTATTATTAGTAGATGCGATAATAGTAAACACGACATGCGTCCAACACCTAGCCAACAGAACCATGAATAATAAACTATGTGCCAATTATGACAGAGCATTTCCAAAATTGACAAATAATATGCAACCGCCATTGTTCACATTACCTAAAAGCGCCTTTTTTGTCTGCTACAACATAACTACATGCAAAGTTAATGAAATATGCCTTAAGATGGGAAATGTACCAGTTCATATGTGTAACCTAACTGTGCAGATAGCGGGAGGAGGTCTCTTGGATACCCAACGCCAGGATGTATGGTGGTGGTGTGGAGACACCGTGCTGAGAGGACACTTGGAAGCAAAGGGAGTAGGACTCTGTGCCTATGTATCGCTCTTGTGGCCAGCCGCAGTCATAACAAGCATCACCCAGAACCATACTGAAAGGTCAAGGCGAGACGTTAGTGGACAATCTGGTATGCTCCCAGTAGCACCTGATACTACGTATATAGATTCTATTGGGGTACCCAGGGGAGTCCCTGATGAGTATAAGCTGGCTGACCAAATAGCAGCAGGGTTTGAGGGCCTTCCGCTTGTCTCTGCGATATTTCCCATCACGCCGCACAAAAATGTGGACAGAATTAATTATCTGTCTTTCCAATTACAAAGGTTGACCAATCTGACTCAAAATTTAGGACAGTAATGCTGTAGAAATGTTGTGGGCCGAGAGAAAAGGAGTGTGTTCAATGTTGAGAACTGTGCATTAAACTTTTTGTGTGAAAAAGTGTCATTTTAACACCAATATGAAAGACATGTTGAAAACTGAAAAGAATGATATGTTTGGCATATAAGACAGTGACTAATGCTTTGATAAACAGGAGGGAAATGTGATAAAATGTGAATATATGATTATATTTCTGTGATGTATTTTATCTGCATAATAGTGATATTTTATCTGCATCATTAGTCTAAGAGAAGAACGGGTGTGTGACAGCATTTGTTTGTGAAGGGGTCGTAAAAATGGGCCAAAGAATGTTTACCCGAGGAGAGGGGGTGACAGCCCAAAAGAGGAGTCTGGGTAATGTTTACCCAAGGCTTGATCTCTACGTAAAAGACAAGTGCCTTAATGTGAAGCTGACCAATGAGAAATGTGACCCGCCTCCTTTCTATGTGTGATTTTAATAAAATGACTTGTAAGAGGGAGGAACGCTGAGAGTGATTTTGGAAAGTCGTTCAGGTTGCTTACAACATCTTGACTTGGCTAAGCCTTCCTCTCCCTTGCAAGCCACACAAAAGACTGACGTTTCTGTGTCGTTTAATATTCTAAGTTGAATTATGTTCTCTGACTGTTAAGTAATAGCATTGATTCATGTGTAATTTCTTGACAGAGTATTTGTAATTGTAAATAACAATTCATTTCACAAAACAGGTGAGCACTGACTGAAGAAGAGCTCGCTGTAAACACTGGCTCTGCTCCAATGGTGATTCTGCCTCTGTGTTTGACCCATTGTTCTGCAGCTGGGACGAAGGACCCAGATCTTGGGATCAGATTCATGGTCACGAGGAGTTACATTTTGTGGATGTGTCTGTGAAAAGAGAAATGAAGCCTGCGTAAATTCAGCCTGGAAGACCTAACTCCACCATCTACATCAAGGCACCTGCTCCAGCTCAACCAACAGTCCGGCCTGTCCGTCTGTGAGAGTCAGATCTCTCCTTCACCACGGAACTCCTCCAGGTTTCTACTTTTTCCCATGGAGGTTTTTATAGTTTTTCCTGGCCGAGAAGGAGAGTCCCAAGGACAGGGGACTCCCAGGACATCGCCCCTCGCACCTGCTCCCCATCTTCAATCAACGCACCCAAGTCCCTCCTCCCCGTGGCATGTCGCTCCTCTGCTCTCAGCGCACAGCCGGCCCGATATTAACCCTCACTCAGTCGGCTCGGCCGCTTCAGACGTACTGCGACCCACCACCTCCCCTCCTCCTCCTCTGCATCCCTCTCATCCTCATCATCTACCTTCTCTTCACATCTACCACCACCAGTCTCCAGGCCCTGGGGGAGACATCTAATACAAATAGATCATGGAGTACCCATGTTCGCAATGTCTTCCGCCGGGGTCTGAGCGCCGAATAACCCATGTAATAAAGCTGCTAAACAGTCCTTTCTTTGTCGTCTCTGAGTCTCTCCGGGGTGAAATGTGTATTGTGACGAGTATTCTGGTATCAGGTCCCATTCAGTGTACGTTCAAGATACGTTCAAGATTAGGAGTTCCCCAAACTTGTACTCAAGAATAGTTAGGATCAGGGTTAGTTCAGGTCAATCAGCAATAATATACTCATTTATTGGCTATGTTTGATGCACATGCCTCATAATGTTTGCGCTTTATGCTGTTTCAGAATCACAGACTGAAAAAAACCCTAACCGTAATTCTCCACTTACTTGCATCAGTTGGGATGTGCACAATTTTTCTAAGGACCACGTATTGGTTTTCGATGTTCAAAACTCAAGTATTATGTCAATATCTGAGATGAAATAGCTGTAGAGGTGAAACTTTTCTGTCAGGACTCTGGACCTGTCTATAAGCCCAAAGTACAGCACTATCACTTCCCCGGTGGTCGCAGACATCGTACATATTAATTTTTTCGTTTGAATATTGCATTTATCATCTTCTACTTTTCTGAATCTGATTCTGAATGCATAAGTGTGTTTTTGAATGAATGAACATGCCATCCGTGCCTGAATGTGTGCGACGCTAATTTCAACGGCCTCTCTCTTTGGTCTTCCAGCTGCAGTCGTGCGCTCAAGAGCCCTCAGACTGCTCTCCTGCTGATGACTGTGCCTTGTTCATCATGTCCAAAGATGATTACATGCCCTTTGTTTTTTTTCATAGACAGATACAGATAATTTATCCTGTGCCAAACTCTCACGCTGTGTTGTCATGCCAACAAACGGCGCATAGGACAGCAGGAGAAATTGAGGTTAAGTTTAATCAGTACAGTACATGGCGATAACAGTGAGGAAAAAAAATAGAAAAGAAATAGAAAAGTCAAACTATGTCCAATTATATTTCGATTTTTCATTCAAAAAGTACCGTAGTAGCCTGTGAATAATTGTTGAAAAAAAAGGTGGCCAACAATTCGTCAAAAGTTAAAAAAAAACAACGAAATTGTATGGCACTGTAACATTTCTTTTTAAATCCTATAAGAATTGGATTATTACGTCCCACAATTTCTTTACTAATCACTATCAAAAGCTCAAGTACTTGTAATTGTATTGTCCCAAATAAGGACAGGGACATAATTTGATTTTGGGGTCCTTGAGTGGAGTGTCTTGTTGTTACTGAGTGGATCCTTCAGGCCATAACTGAAAACGGTTTAATCAGTTTATGAAGTAATGAAATTGCAGCCATTGAGTTTGAGGTTTCAAGAATAAGGTGGGGTCATAGGTCGGTCAAACATGCTGACTAATCAAAATGTATGCTACTTTTATCCTATTCTGTTCGATGTATGTGTCTCTCATTTGTGTGACGTTCAGTCAGAGCCTGAGGAGGAGGTGTCTGGGGAGGGGGAGGGTGGCACACACAAGTGAAACGACAGTCAAAGGTTAAATTATGCTTTGTTGTAGAACGTTGTATAAGCTGCAGTCCAAATCAGAATTGGAGAAGTGGAGGTATCATCAGCCAGAATAAGAAATGGAGTTATCAATTTGTCATGGAATCAGACAATACACCTCTGACTTTTCCTTAACACATAGAGAACACAATTCAACTTAGAATATGAAACGACACAGAAATATCAAATCAAATCAAATCAAATCAATTTATTTTTGTAAGGCCCAAAATCACAACAACAGTTGCCTCTGAGGGCCACAGGGAGAAATGAAATATCAGACATTTGTATGGCAAGCTTGGGAGAAAACGCTGGGCTGTGTCAGCCAGGCCGTTGTAAGGAGCCTGGCTGACCCTCCTGCGTCTCACCCCGTTTTTTCCCATGCTGGTTGGTTTTATTAGATATTCTGGAATAGGCGGGTCACATTTCTCATTGGTCAGCTTCACATCAAGGCACTTGTTTTACAGCTGGTATTTTTCCTAGAGATCAAGCCTTGGGTAAACATTACCCAAACTCCTCTGGGCTGTCACCCCCCCTCGGGTAAACATCCTTTGGCCCATCTTTACGACCCCTTCACAAATGCAGTTTGTCACACACCCGTTTTTCTCTGACTAATGATGCAGATAAAATATCACTATTATGCAGATAAAATACATCACAGAAATATAATCATATATTCACATTTTATCACACAATTATCAGTGGACATCAATTATCCATAAAAATGGAATGGATAGTGGGTCATTTGGTAGCGTTGCTCCACAGATTGATGCCCAGTGATTGAATTCCTGCTTCTATAAGTGCATTCTATCTTGGATTCTTTCTGTTGTACATTGAGACTTTTAAAATGATGTTATCAATCAAATAAGGGTTAAGGTTCCCACAGTGTCGGTCGGGATATGATCCGGTGGGTAACGAAGCATGAGCTGGTGTTCAGTTTTATCGGTTGTCACTCACTCGCGCAGAGCGGCGCACGGCGGAGCTGACAGCTGTGGGGGACACACCGCTCTCTCTGAGACTACGTCACGGGTTGGGCGGGGCACACGCGCTCTGAGACTACGTCACGGGTTGGGCGGGGCACACGCGCTCTGAGACTACGTCACGGGTTGGGCGGGGGAGCCAGATCGCTCTTCGCAAGGGTGGGGGCTAATATCAAACCAAGCCGTCTGCATTTCCGGGTTGGTGAGGGGGTCCAAGGTCTGGGTGATATTTCTTAACTATTATGTTAAAGGCGGTATGGACGATTTTTCGGCGATTTGAGAACGCAGGCGGAAGTGCGCATGCGCACTCCCCCGTGCGGACTGATACAACAAACACGTGCGTTTGTTTATTAGCGCAACGGAGCGCATCGCATCTCTCGTCTCCCGTAGATTTCTGTCCACTAATGCGTCAGCTCTAACAGTCTTTCTCCGTCTTCATTTTTCCCCGTACACTGAGGGAACTATATTATGATAGATCCATGCGCTTAGGCACGCGGAAACGTGGGGACGAGCCGCACGCGGCTGCAGGTGAGCGGTAGGTGCGTTTTATGATTGATACGTGGCAGGACAAATGATTTATCCACGCCACGAGGAAATATGATACAAACTTTGCTGAAAAAAATCGTCCATACCACCTTTAAGTGTTGCACAACCCTTATTATTATCAATTATACACTTAGGATAGACTACGAAACGTGAAAAAAAGCATGTTATGGCACCTTTAAGTAAAAACTGTTTAAGTGAAATTTGGGCAGATAACATAATCAATGTCTAAAAAAATAAAAGTAAACCTAATTTTAAATAGTTTGAAACTTGAAATTATTACAAACATCTATCTAATTTTGTTGTTGGGGTCTCGAGTCGGTTTCATGTTTATTTTGGGGGTCCTGGCCTGAAAAGTAAGTGAATTGCTTTGGAAAGGTGTCTGAGACTGCAGGACATTGGAGACACCTACTCACCCATGATTAACACTTTAAAACAAAATATTATAACCTCAAAATGTCTATGTCATAACATAATTTGCAGTAGTACTTTTATAAGAAATTTTCTATTAAGAGTGTTTTTTTTTAGAGTTTTATATAAGTTATCTGTTCTTTTACTTCTGTATCTACTTTGTGTTGCAACACTGGATTTTCCCATTGTGTGACAAATAAAGGCTTATCTTGCAGTGGTACAACAGTATTGGCTATAATACTACAGTATTTGCAGTAGTACCTGAAGTATCTCATGTGGTAGAAGTTGTAGTTCACAAAACTTTGAAGAAAAATCTTTTGTCTCATTATTTATTAAATCAAATCAAATCAATTTATTTTTGTAAGGCCCAAAATCACAACAACAGTTGCCTCTGAGGGCCACAGGGAGAAATTAATCAACAATGTCTGTGGTGGCGATGAAGTCAGACAATGTCTGTGGTGGCGAGGGACGATGTCCCAGGGTCCTCTGTCCTTAGACTCTCCTTCTCGGCCAGGAAAAACTACAAAAAAAACCTCTTTGGGAAAAAAGCGTAGAAACCTGGAGGAGTTCCAGTGAAGGAGAGATCCGACTCTCACAGACGGACAGACGGACACGAGGAGACTGGAGCTGGACCCACTCTTCAGGCAGATGAGGGACTGTCTTAATTACACAAAACTCATAACACAAAGTTCAATTCAATTGAAATCAAATCAATTGTTGAAAAGTGAATTCTTCTCATTAAAACATGAGCCAAAGGCAAAAAGATCATGTGTTCTTAGAAATCGAACTGAATCATTTAAAGGGCAAATATGATGCATTATTTCTATTGTTTTTGGCCTTTAAACGTGAACCTTTGGAACAAAACAACAAATCATGTCAATGTCACTGGTGTTTTCTTCTTTTGGCTCCATCTACTGGCCTCAGAGAGAATTACACATGAAAAAAACCAACACGCTAACGCCGGGCTCAGACGACAAGTTAACGCTGGGCTCAGACGACAAGCTAACGCCGGGCTCAGACGACAAGCTAACGCCGGGCTCAGACGACAAGCTAACGCCGGGCTCAGACGACAAGCTAACGCCGGGCTCAGACGAAACGCTAACGTCGGGCTCAGATAACACGGTAACGCCGGGCTAAGATAACACGGTAACGCCGGGCTAAGATAACACGCTAACGCCGGGCTCAGATAACACGGTAACGCCGGGCTCAGATAACACGGTAACGCCGGGCTCAGATAACACGGTAACGCCGGGCTCAGATAACACGGTAGGGTTACCTCGAGACACCACGAGTTCTCGGGTTAGGGGTTAGAGTTAAGGTTAAGGTTAGAGATAAACAATATATGCAAATGGCAGCGCTGCTAAATAAAACACTTTGAGATTGGGTTCACGTCATTACTTTTTCATCTTGATTTTTCTGCAAACAATTGGTAAGAATTAAAGTTTTATTTTGATTTAGCGCTTATCGTCCTCGGTCTCAGATACAGATCTGAACAAACCTGTATCACCAGTTATGACGTCATGTGTGGAGTTAGTAAAGGTCATAGGTCATAGAATGAAACGCTGGATGTATTTCACTTGAAAAAGTCAGAACTTGTTTTTGACACTCGGAGGGAGACGACTTCTTACCAGGACTCATCAAACCAGTGTGAATTAAGATCAATTCTACGCCAGGTTTGTTTCTGATGAGGAACAATGTTATAGCAGAAAAAGTGAATATTGCATATGTGAAAATGAGACATGACGATTTGTAGACGATGAAAACCCTTCACTGCCAAAGTGCTGCTTCTGGTCTTTTCTCTGGTCCAGACTAAAGCTTGGCCTGGCCGGTCCTGGCTCGGTAACGGTCTCGAACGGTATAGAGGACAGAGTGGGCCTGGTCAAAGGCGGGGCCAACGGCGGTTTGGACACGACTCCTCCAGCGCTGCAGCTGTGGGCGGGACTCCAGCACATCTCTGTCTCCCCCTAGAGGCTGAACACAAAACTGTGTAACGTCTCTGTTTGCTCCGATTGACCCGTTTTAACCCTGGGCGTGCTCTGATTGGCTTGTTTATACCCTGAGAGCACTAGCATTGGCTCATTCAAACCCTGGTAGAGCTGGGATTATTTTGTGTAAACCCTGGTAGAGCTGGGATTAGCTCGTGTAAACCCTGGTAGAGCTGGGATTAGCTCGTGTAAACCCTGGTAAAGATGGGATTAGCTTGTGTAAACCCTGGTAGAGCTGGGATTAGCTCGTTTAAACCGTGGAAGTGATGGGATTAGCTCGTGTAAACCCTGGTAGAGCTGGGATTAGCTCGTGTAAACCCTGGTAGAGCTGGGATTAGCTCGTGTAAACCCTGGTAGAGCTGGGATTAGCTCGTGTAAACCCTGGTAAAGATGGGATTAGCTCGTGTAAACCCTGGTAGAGCTGGGATTAGCTCGTTTAAACCGTGGAAGTGATGGGATTAGCTCGTGTAAACCCTGGTAGAGCTGGGATTAGCTCGTGTAAACCCTGGTAGAGCTGGGATTAGCTCGTGTAAACCCTGGTAGAGCTGGGATTAGCTCGTGTAAACCCTGGTAGAGCTGGGATTAGCTCGTGTAAACCCTGGTAGAGCTGGGATTAGCTCGTGTAAACCCTGGTAGAGCTGGGATTAGCTCGTTTAAACCGTGGGAATGATGGGATTAGCTCGTTTAAACCCTGGTAGAGCTGGGATTAGCTCGTTTAAACCCTGGGAGTGATAAGATTAGCTCGTTTAAACCCTGGTAGAGCTGGGATTAGCTCTTTTAAACCCTGGGAGTGATGGGATTAGCTCGTTTAAACCCTGGTAGAGCTGGGATTAGCTCGTTTAAACCCTGGGAGTGATGGGATTAGCTCGTTTAAACCCTGGTAGAGCTGGGATTAGCTCTTTTAAACCCTGGGAGTGATGGGATTAGCTCATTTAAACCTTGGTAGAGCTGGAATTAGCTCGCTTAAACCCTGGTAGAGCTGGGTTTAGCTCGTTTACCTGCATGAGCTCGCACACACACAGCAGGTCGGCAACGCTGATGTCGGAGCCGCACAGAAAAGCTTGACGTCGCAGAAACATCGACTCCAGTTTGTCCAATGTCTGGTCCAAGTCCAACAGGGCGCGGTCTAAAGCCGGAGCGTCCACCGGAGACCGGGTCTGGGCCGGGATCAGGACCTAAGGGAGCAGAGCAAAATCAGGTCTGAAATGATTTAACTTGTTTCAGGCCTAAAAAATTATCAAGAAAATATTGTTGTATTTCTGCACTTTTTTGGGTTAACTTCACAATTCAAATGTGTTATGTGTTCTTCAACTTTAAATATATTCTGGCTCATTTCAGCACATTTCTAATGCATCACATTAACATTGACTGAAAATCATCAGAGAGCGAATTCCCCAAAAACATTTTCATTTGATGCGAGTTCCACTGTAAATAGTGTAAATGTGAATTCCCCTGGTCCAGTCTTAACTGTGAAGCGGTTTATGCATTTAAATGCTTCTAAAGGAACATTCAAACCACAGCATCCCAATTAGCGCCGGACGCCCCGGCTGGACGCCCCGGTTGCCCCGGTCGCCCCGGTCGGTCGCCCCGATCAGTAGCCCAGCCTAATGAACATCCAACAGAAAACGTGGTTCCTGAAAATAATGCTGAAATACCAAATGTGCTGTTTCTAAAGTAAATAAAGACACTTTGGGTCATCAACCTGATTTACTCCAAACTGGGAAAAAGGTCTCAAAACATAAAAGGAGGAAATATCAACAAAGCAACGAGCAACAACAATAAAGCCTTTACTATACACATGTAGTACTTTTACGCAAGAATGCAGACACTCGCAATGGCTTCAGCTGAAAATACTTTATTCTTTAGATTAAAGTCTAAAGAATATTCATAAATTTTAATCTTTTAAGTCTATTTAGCTCCAGTACTAGTTTGTTTAAAGATGAAGTTGTATAATGTAGTTTAGTTAGTTATAACTAACTTTTAAAAGATGTCAACTCTCCACAAAGCGGGAACAAAACCAGTCTGCAAGAGTCGTTTCTATTCTAGTCACAAGGACATATCATGACCTCATGGGCTTTGTAACACCAAAGCAATGGGAGGAGTACTTTTACGGACTACGACAGAGTCTGAGGACTACGAAACGTCTGAGGAATAAAGTCTGGCGGTAATGCAACACTCGGATGCCAACCGCCATAAAACAACAACAACAACAACAACAACAGAGTTAGGGTGTGTTGAAGAATGTGCCAAGGATGAAGAGGAAGTGGATGTTCTAACGAGCTTTGAACTCATGGGCTTTGAAACAATGCTTTATGACATAAGCAGACACTCAATAAAGTCGGAAGAATAAAGTCTGACGGTAATATAACACGAGGACTACGAGACATCTGGCGGTGACAACAACGAACAATACCTCGTGCACTTGGATGCCAACTGCCATAAAAAACTACAACGACAACAGTTTGGATATTACGACAACATAGAGGAACGCCTCGGTCCGTATGATGGGGAAGAAGAAGAGGAAGCGTGACCTGGTCGGTGACGATATGAACAGCGGGGAGGACTCCCCTGGAGCCACTGATCCTGTGCAGCGTAGGGCGTCTTCTTGCTCGTCTATGGAGGGCTCTCTCAGTGAGGAGCAGGGCGGGGGGGTTGCAGATGTCGGGGATGTGAGTTCAGAGTGTAAGGTGTTCATAAAGCTCGCGCAGGATAATGCGTCCTTTAAGGGGTGGGATCCGATGGCGTTGACAAGGAGCCTGACTGTAGCTGTGGGAGTGGTCAAGCATGCGAGTGTCCTTAGGGATGGCTCGCTGCTGGTTGTGTGCAAGGACGTGGCTCAGCAAAGGAAGGCGATTGAAGCTAAGTGTCTGGGGGGGAAGGACATTCTTGTGTCTGATGCTGTAAGAGGCACGGTCAGGGGAGTTATAGTAGGCGTCCCTACGACGACATCTGTGGATGACATAAAGGAGAATTTGACTGGAGCTAAGGTGGTGGATGCTAGGCGGTTGAAGATGACCCGGGATGGGGTAAGGTGTGACAGCCTGTCGATAATGATTAGATTTGAAGGTGGGATCCTGCCTCGTGTGGTGTGCGTTGGGTACATGCGCTATGGCGTACGCCCATATGTTCTGCCGCCCCTGCGTTGCTTCAAGTGCCAGCGCTTTGGGCATATTGCAGCGGTCTGTAGAGGGAAGCAGAAGTGTGGTAAATGTGCAGGAGACCACGAGTATGGGAAGTGTGACGACGGAGCAAAACTCAAGTGCTGTAACTGTGGGGGAGAGCATAGCTCTGCCTACGGGGGATGCGTGTTCAGCAAGAGGGCTGCGGAGGTGCAAAAAGTTAGAGCCTCTCAAGGCATATCCTACGCGGATGCGGTCAAGAAGGTGTCTGGTAGTCAGGTGACGGTGGATGCAGTGGGGGCTGCCAGTGCTGCTGGTGTCCTAGGCGACAGGGGAGGGGGCAGCGTTGCCCGCAGCCAGGGGGAGGTCCCCACTGGGATGCCCGTGAGTGTGGCTTCCACGGGCAGAGGCCCTGTGGGTGCGGAGGATGTACTGGTTGTGAAGAGGAAAGATTTCTTCCTCTTTATAGTGGAAGTGATTAACTGTACTGGGCAAACCAAGAAGAGATCCGAAAAGACTAAGATCATCGCTAAGGCTGCAGGGAAGTACTTTGGAGCTGGGGGCCCCGAGTGGACGGAGATAGAGGATGCGCTGCGGGAGGGCGCCCTGCCCCATTCTGGCAGTGGGAGTGGGGGGGCTCCCGATGCGCCGTCAGGTTCCGGGGGCTCATAATGGCGGTGGTTGTCTTGCAATGGAATGCGCGTAGTCTTCGTGCTAATGGCCAGGAATTTAAGCATTTTGTCTCTACCTTGTTGAACAAGCCTCACGTTATGTGCGTGCAGGAGACTTGGTTACGACCTAGGTGGGGTTTTGGGATACAAGGGTATGTGTGTGTTAGGAATGATAGGGAGCAGGGTAGAGGCGGAGGTGTGGCTGTGTTTGTCCGAGATGACCTAAATTACGTTGTTGTCAGTGTGAGTAAAGCGCCGGAGGCCCTGGCGGTGAGGGTCTGGCTGGGTGGTGAAGCTGTTACTGTGGTTAACCTTTATAATCCGTGTGGTGAGTTAACGCTAGAGTCCTTACATAGTATCGGTAAGGATGTTCGGGGAAAGGCCGTGTGGTGTGGGGATTTTAATGCGCATAGCGCTTTGTGGGGCGGTAGTGGTACCGATAGGTATGGGCAGGTGGTAGAGGGTTTTATCAATCAAAGGGAGTTGGTTTGTCTGAATGATGGGGGTGGGACCCGCTATGATATGGGGACCGGTGCGGAAAGTGCAATAGATCTTACACTTGTGTCCAAGGAGTTAGCTGGTGTTTGTAGTTGGGAGGTTCTTGGTAATCTTTCTTTTGGTAGCGATCACTATCTAGTCCGCACCGTGATTGGCTTTGGGAGCTGTGTGGTCAGGGGGACGAGGATCCAGAGGTGGCAGTTGGCAAGGGCGAACTGGGGGGCTTTCCTGAGGAAAGCTGATGATGGTTCTAGGGTTCTGCAGGAAGGAGGATTGACTCAGGTGGATGATCTCAATAGTGCAATTGTCTCGCTCATCACGCAGTCAGCGGTAGGCACGATTCCTAAGAGTGGTGGTAGTGGACATAGGAAGCGGGTGCCGTGGTGGACTGAAGCATGTGGTCATGCTGTTAGGGCGAGAAATGCGGCGTTTCGCCGGCTAAGGGTTGCCCACACTGAGGGTGCCCTCATTGACTACAAGAGGGCCCGCGCTGTTGTGCGGAAAACTGTGAGAACGGCCAAGAGTGCCTATTGGAGGCGGTATTGTTCCAAAATTGGGAGAGAAACGCGTCTCGGGGATGTTTGGGGGATGATTAAGCGGATGCATGGGGTTGAGCGCCGTCGTGGGACCCCGGTCCTAATACTGAATGGTGTTGAAGCAGTCAGCGACGTTGACAAAGCTGAACTGTTGGCCAGCACCTTTGTGTCGGTGCACAGCTCTGACAATCTCTCACCTGCGGAAAGGCACTACAGGGAGAGTACTTTGGCCCAGAATTCTGAGCTGATTGGGCACCAGCCTTCGACTCAAGATGACCTTGACCTTCCGTTTAGTTTGTTTGAGCTAAGGAGAGCACTTTCTAAGGCGAAACAGACAGCCCCGGGTAAAGATGAGGTGTGCTATGACATGCTCTCTCATTTGACTGATGACACGCTTGGGCTAGTCCTGGGTCTTTTCAACCGTGTTTGGGATTCAGGTTGTGTTCCATCTGCGTGGAAACAGTCTACGGTGGTGCCGGTTCTGAAGCCGGGTAGGCCAGCGTCTGACCCTTCAAGTTATAGGCCGATTGCCTTGACGTCGCAGCTCGGGAAAACGATGGAGCGCATGGTTACCGAGCGGTTGGATTACTTCTTGGAGAGTCAGGGTTTGCTTCCCGCGCACCAGAGTGGTTTCCGTAGGGGCAGGAACACCATGGATTCCGTGTTGTGTTTGGAATCTGATATCCAGCTGGCCAGGGCTCAGAAAGAAAAGGTTATTGCGGTGCTCTTTGATGTGGAGAAGGCGTACGATATGGTTTGGAAGGATGGGCTCCTCATTAAGCTGCGGAAGTGTGGTGTGAAGGGTAAACTGTTTAACTGGGTCCGGAGCTTTCTGTCTGGCCGGCGTATCCAAACCAGAGTGGGCGCTGCTTACTCTGGGGTCTATGGGGTGGAGAATGGGATCCCGCAGGGGAGTGTGTGTAGCCCTATCTTGTTCAATGTTATGATTAAGGACATCTTTGACGACGTGGATGGGTCTGTTGGGAGGAGCCTTTATGCTGACGATGGCGCTCTATGGGTGAGAGGGAGGAATCTCCGGTTTTACGAGGCGAAACTGCAAAGGGCAATACAGCAGGTGGAGCAGTGGACCCTGAAGTGGGGGTTTAAACTGTCCGTACGGAAGTCTCAAGTGATCTGTTTCTTCAATGGACATAGGGACGTCTCCCTTCGACTGCATGGGCAGGTGCTCGAACAGGTCAGGGAGGTGAGGTTCTTGGGGGTCACCTTTGACGAGAGGCTTAGTTGGCGTCGGCACATTGATGAGGTCAGTGGTAAATGCAAAAGGGTGAATAACTTGCTTCGTTGTCTATCCGGCCAGGACTGGGGGGCCAGCAGAAGGTCGCTCCTGGGTATTTATCGGGCCGTCATGAGGGCGGCTATTGATTATGGCTGTATAGCCTACATGTCTGCGGCTGAGATTAACTTAAAGAAGCTTGATGTGGAGCAAGCCTAGGCCTTGCGCATCTGCTGTAGGGCTTTTAGGACCTCCCCTGTCTCGGCGCTGCAGGTTGAGTTGGGGGAATTGCCGTTACGGCTCCGGAGGCTAGAACTTCTGTTGGCTTACTGGGTGAATGTGCAAGGTCATACGAGCTCTCACCCGGTGAGGGACTTTCTCAGGGTTGATGGGGGGCAGAGTGAGGCTGGCGGTATGATTTTCAGCCAGGTAGGAAATGCGAAGGCGCGGCTTGCGGGGGTTGGTGATCTGCGTGTGAGCCCGTCGGTGGCTTTGTCTGCTATAGCTCCGTGGAAGTTTGTCCCGGCTCCTGTTGATGTTAGCTTGCATGGCAAGCTTAGAGGAGTCGCTGGGAGGGCACCGCAGTTTGCCGTTCAAGCGCTCATCGATAAGCACTCAGGTGATGTGTTTATTTATACCGACGGGTCTAGGGATCCTGAGAGTGGGCGTACTGGCGCCGCTTATTTTGTGCCTGACCTGGGGCTAGCGGTCAAGAAGAGGTTGACAGATCGCCTTTCTGTTTTCACGTCGGAACTTATAGCGATACGGTTGGCGTTGGAATGGGCGGAATCTGCTTTGCAGTGTTGCGGCATTGTGGTGGCCTCTGACAGCCTTTCTGCATTGCAAAGCATTAAATCTGGGAAATCGGATTGCAGACAGGATGTGTTGAATGGCATCTTCTGTCTGATGCTCTCCCTGTCCAGGAAGGATGTGAGGGTTTCCTTCATTTGGGTCCCTGCGCATGTGGGGGTGGATGGTAACGAAATGGCTGATGCACTGGCTAAACGTTCCCTTCGGCGGCCATCAATTGATGTGGCGGTTGAGTTAAGCAAATCTGAAATCAAGCCTGTTATCAAGAGTCATGTGGTCGGCCTTTGGCAGGAATTTTGGAGCCACTGTGTTACTGGACGGCATCTCTATCACATACAGGGTAGTGTGGGTCCTTGCGGGTCTATGGGCAGGAACGCGTGGGAGGAAAGGGCCTTCGCCCGCATGAGGATTGGCCATACTGGACTCAATTGGTCACTAAGTAGGATAGGCAAACATCCGACCGGTCTGTGTGGTCACTGTCGGGTGCCAGAGACTGTCGAGCATGTGCTGATTTGCTGTGAGGCTTATGATAGGGAAAGGGCCGGGTTGGCCTTGTGGTTTCGGAATAATGGGCGGGAGTTCAATCTGCGGAACGTTCTGGCGATCCAGTCACAGGGTTTGTGTCAGGCTGTGGTTGCTTACTTATGTAGCACAGGGCTGGGTAAACGTTTATAGAGGTGGGGGGTGTTGGAGACTGAGCCGAGGATGAGGAGCAAGAGGATGTTCTAACGCGCTTGGACTTCATGGGCCTAGAAACGCCAAAGTGATGGAAGAAGGACTTCTAAGGGATAAAACGACAAAGACGTCCCATGACCTCATGGGCTTTGTAAAACAACAAAGACGTCCCATGATCTCATGGGCTTTGTGCTTCCGGGGCGCCGAACGTCAAGGAGGGCGAGGAGGGTGGGGAGGAGTCTCCCTGGAGTGGAGCCGAGTTCATTCTTTCCGCTTTGATCCCATGGGCTTTGAAAACAATGACACATAAACACAGTGGTACAAGTATATATGTCATATGAATGGGTTCCAAGTGTGGAGCTCATGGGCTTTGTACTTCCCAAAGCACCGACCGTCAAAGAGGGCGAGGAAGGTGAAGAAGAGTCTCCCTGGAATAAAGCCGGTTGGTCTCTGACACAACAACTATTCTAGTCACAAAAACACATCATGACCTCATGGGCTTTGTAACGCCAAAGCAATGGGAGGAGTACTTTTACGGACTACGACAGAGTCTGAGGACTACGAAACGTCTGAGGAATAAAGTCTGGCGGTAATGCAACACTCGGATGCCAACCGCCATAAAACAACAACAACAACAACAACATCTGGCGGTAATGCAACACTCGGATGCCAACCGCCATAAAACAACAGTCTGAGGAAGAACAAGCCTTGGACTAAAACTGTGAGGAGACCTTGCTCAACACCCGGTCTGGAGAGACGGGAGATGGCGGAGGAGAGTGGATCGGGGATGGAAGACGTTCTGGACGGCGTGGAGGAGCAGCCTTTTCTGCCTGCACGTGCCCGGAAACGTAAAAAGTCCCTTAGCTCGTCCGAGGGTTCTGGGAATGAGCAGCAGGATGAGGCTGAAGCTATTGATATCCGGGGTGAGAGCAGAGACTGTAAGGTGATCATAAAGCTTGCACAGGATAGTGCATCCTTTAAGGAGTGGAATTCAGTGGCATTGTCAAAGAGCCTAACTGTAGCTGTGGGAGTGATCAAGAGTGCGAGTGTCCTTAGAGATGGCTCGCTGCTGGTCGTGTGCAAGGACGCGGCTCAGCAACGGAAGGCGATTGGAACTAAACGTCTGGGTGGAAAGGACATTCTTGTGTCTGATGCTGAAAGAAACACGGTCAGAGGAGTTATCGTAGGTGTCCCTACGGCGACGTCTGTGGATGAAGTTAAGGAGAATTTGACTGGAGTTACGGTGGTGGACGCTAGGCGTTTGAAGGTGACCCGGTTTGGGGTAAGATGTGACAGCTTGTCGGTAATGGTAACACTTGAAGGGAGGTGCCTGCCTAGTAAGGTGTTCATTGGGTACATGTGCTATAGCGTCAGGCCATATGTTCCGCCGCCCCTGCGTTGCTTTAAGTGCCAGCGCTTTGGGCATATTGCAGCGGTCTGTAGAGGGAGGCAAAGATGTGGTAAATGTGCAGGAGATCACGAGTATGGGAAGTGTGACGTGGGAGCAAAACTGAAGTGCTGTAACTGTGGGGAAGAACATAGCTCTGCCTACGGGGGATGCAGGTTTAGCAAAAGAGCTGCTGAGGTGCATAAAATAAAGGTCTCTCAAGGTATATCCTATGCAGATGCAGTCAAGAAAGTTTCAAGTAACGAGTTTAGAGTAAATACAGAGAGGGGAGCCAGCGCTGCTCCCAGCCAGGGCGAAATGAGAAAGGCCAGCGTGGCTCCCAAGAAGTGTGAAGGTTTCAAGAGTGGAGGTCCCAAGTGTGCAGGTTCCAGAATTAATGAGAATACCCTGGTTGTGGATAGAGAGGATTTTGTACTCTTTATGGTGGATGTTGTAAACTGTGCTGCTCAGACTCAAAGCAGAACTGAAAGGATCAGGATCATTGCTAAAGCTGCAGGGAGATTCCTTGGAACAAAGGAGCTTGATTGGGCAGATATAGAAAACAGGCTAAAGGCGCTAAATGGGAGTCGGAGTGATGGGGGTCTGCTTGTGGGGAGTCAGAGTGATCAGAGTGACGAGATGGGGGTGGGGGTGGTCTCCTGTCCTCGCCCAGTCTCGTAGACGCACGGCTACCAAGCGGCGACATCAGTGGACATATTAAAGCCTATAGAATGAAGCCTAAAGAATAAAGCTGTACGGTGGAAGCACCGAACGTCAAAGAAGGAGAGGAAGATGAAGAAGAGTCTCCCTGGAATAAAGCCGGTTGGTCTCTGAAACAACAACAACTATTCTAGTCACAAAGACATATCATGACCTCATGGGCTTTGTAACACCAAAGCAATGGAAGGAGTACTTTTACGGACTACGACAGAGTCTGAGGACTACGACAAAGTCTGAGGAATAAAGTCTGGCGGTAATGCAACACTTGGATGCCAACCGCCATAAAACAACAACAACAACAACAACAACAACTTGGATACCAGCCGCCATTAAAACAACAATAACAACAACAACATGTAGTTTAGTTGTTTAAAGAAGTGTAATGTGCAAAATGTGTGGGAAGAGGTACTGCATGTGTGTGAACGTACTGCATGTGTGTAACACATGTGTGTCAGAGTACTGCATGTGTTGTTCCTTCCTGCTGCCTTTTGCATCATACCAACGACGCTCAGTAATTCACAGTTGAAGATTGCGTAGTTTGCGACTCAAATAGTTAGGGTTAGTCTTGTCTACTAGGAAACGTGGGTGAAGTGTCTTGCCTATGGACACAATGACATTTCCTCTTGCGCCCCCCTCTGCCAGCTGGTGTTCCAGCTGTCTAACCCAAACACAAACCAGGCCCTGCCCTGCTTAGCTTCCAGGATCTGATGGGACTGATCCTGGAAAGCTGGTATTTAACATTACCTAACATCATGGTGTTGAGGGTTAACCCTAACCCTAACCCTAACCCCTAAACCTAACCCTAACCTAACCCCTAACACTAACTCTAACCCTAAACCCTAACTCTAACCCTAACCCTAAACCCTAACCCCTAAACCTAACCCCTAAACCTAACCCCTAAACCTAACC
>NW_027316521.1:0-10146 GCF_026437365.1 Eucyclogobius newberryi | reverse complement strand
CCCTCTCTCTCTCTCTCTCTCTCTCTCTCTCTCCCTCTCTCTCTCTCCTCTCTCTCTCTCTCTCCCTCTCTCTCTCTCTCTCTCTCATCTCTCTCTCCCTCTCTCTCTCTCTCTCTCTCCCTCTCTCTCTCTCCCTCTATCCCTCTCTCTCTCTCTCTCTCCCTCTCTTCCCTCTCTCTCTCTCTCTCCCTCTCTCTCTCTCTCTCTCTCCTCTCTCTCCCTCTCTCTCTCTCTCTCTCTCTCTCCCTCTCTCTCTCTCCCTCTATCCCTCTCTCTCTCTCTCTCTCCCTCTCTCTCTCTCTCTCTCTCTCTCTTATTTACCCGCAGCGCCCCCGCCCCCCCCCCGCAGCGCCGCCCCCTGCTGGTCAGTGCAGCCGTGGGCAGCGGTTTCCATGGCGAAAGTTGAACTAATGGGCCCCGCGCAGAGGCTCAAGACTCTACATAATGAACCCGGTCCAAGTGCGAGACACGTGTTTGTGTTTGGATGAGTCAGTCTGTGTTGATCCTGGGCCAATGCCTCATATTGTGTTCATCACTTTTAAATGTCAATTCACATGATGTCAATTTGACTTTTTGAGCTCTTTAACATGTCCTGACATCGTCGCCTCGTCAAAAACATGTCGCTTGTCTTGTGTCATTTGTGACGTCCTGTGATGTTTTGAACTCCATAAATCACAGACTCGTGCTGAGCGGTCGTGACTCACCTTCAGCACATCTGTGTGTTCACGTGAGCATGTCGGGGCGAGCTTTTGTTTTATTTCCCCATGGTAATTCCCTCTGCTGCCTGTAGATGGAGCATGAATGACCCCTCACACGTGATGTCATCAGCGTGAAGCTAACTGGAGGCACGGCTCGTTTGGCGAGTTCATTCGTTTTGTTCAGTCTCATTAGCCAGGATTATCCATTTTGTCGGTTCTTTTCCTTCGTCTTTCTTGACTTGAAGCGCTGCGTTTGGACCGATGTGAGTTTGATTCACCTCCAAGTTCATTTCTGCATCGAGTTGGTCCTAAACGTAACTTCCTTTTAGAAGGAACGCTCAGGAGCATAAACTCAATAGACATCAGATGCCCTCCCTGGATTGTCGGCCCCCCCCCTTGTGGCCCCCCCTGTGGCTGTGGCCCCCCTTGTGGCCCCCCCTTGTGGCCGTGGCCCCCCCTTGTGGCCGTGGCCAACCCCTCTTGTGGCCCCCCCTTGTGGCTGTGGCCCCCCTTGTGGCCCCCCCTTGTGGGCGTGGCAGAGTGAAGCTGGAATAATCAGGTCATTTCAATCGAGGGGAAATTGGCGGCGCTTTGTTTATGAAAAGCGTTTTGTCATATTCAGGCTCATGAAGTTTCATCTCAAACGATCTCAAACAGTCCAGGAGGAGGAGCTTCAACACGGCACTGCTCACATGTCCTCGGCAGGACTATTAAAGGTGCACTGCGGACATTTTGTTGGAGAGTCTGCCACCAGGTTGTCTCCACCGTGAGGATGGTCCTTTTTGTATTTCGGAACACCTTAAAACGAGGCGTACACACTTTCTCCACCGAGGGACGAGGGCCACAAACAAGCGAATCATTTGAAATGTTGCATTTGACATTGTTCGAAGCCTCAACACCTTTGATAAGACTTGTCACACTTATGTTTGGCTGGTGTGACATATGACGTTTAACAGGTGCAACTTTTTTGTTGTTTGGACCAACTAAGCAGGAAGCCGGTGGCCAAGAAAAATTGGTCTGAGGGCTGCATTTGGCCCCCAGGCCGTAGTTTGGACATGCCGGCTTTAGGACAATGTAGTTTATTCAGTCCAGAGTGTAGTGAAGAAGACTGTGATGAAAGCTGCACATGAGACTAAACAGCCTCTTCACAAAAGACTGCATCAGCACAAAAGACACTCACATTCAGGTTCATAATCAGCTGTGCATCTGAAAGCCACACATCACATGTTTGTGGACAGCGAGGTAAAAGTGAGCACCCAAAGTGCAAGTGTTTGAAAGAGAAGTGAAGGAAGCTTTGTTACGAAAGAAAAGGCTTTTGAGCTACAACCTCCCCTCAGTCTACAACAGCCTCATAAGACCCCGGCTCCGAGAGAGAGATGAAAAATGGCAGAACTTTCTGAAGCCGTTGGAAAAATGTTTGCTTTTTTGTGGCGGCAGAAAAAACGCAGAACGTTTCTTGTGTGAGATTTGAACCGTGAACCAACAAATGTGCAAAAGAGCCACAGCATTCTGGATCAAAGTCTGAAACATTCTGAAACACTAACATTAGCGTGTTTAAGACGTGTTCTGAAGCGTGACATGTTAAGGAGACGTGTTCTGAAGCGTGACGTGTATAAGACGTGTTCTGAAGCGTGACGTGTATAAGACGTGTTCTGAAGCGTGACGTGTTTAAGACGTGTTCTGAAGCGTGACGTGTTTAAGACGTGTTCTGAAGCGTGACGTGTTTAAGACGTGTTCTGAAGCGTGACGTGTTTAAGACGTGTTCTGAAGCATGACGTGTTTAAGACGTGTTCTGAAGCGTGACGTGTTTAAGACGTGTTCTGAAGCGTGACGTGTTTAAGACGTGTTCTGAAGCGTGACGTGTATGAGACGTGTTCTGAAGCGTGACATGTTTAAGACGTGTTCTGAAGCGTGACATGTTTAAGACGTGTTCTGAAGCGTGACATGTTTAAGACGTGTTCTGAAGCGTGACGTGTATAAGACGTGTTCTGAAGCGTGACGTGTTTAAGACGTGTTCTGAAGCGTGACGTGTTTAAGACGTGTTCTGAAGCGTGACGTGTTTAAGACGTGTTCTGAAGCGTGACGTGTTTAAGACGTGTTCTGAAGCGTGACGTGTATAAGACGTGTTCTGAAGCGTGACGTGTTTAAGACGTGTTCTGAAGCGTGACGTGTTTAAGACGTGTTCTGAAGCGTGACGTGTTTAAGACGTGTTCTGAAGCGTGACGTGTTTAAGACGTGTTCTGAAGCGTGACGTGTATGAGACGTGTTCTGAAGCGTGACATGTTTAAGACGTGTTCTGAAGCGTGACGTGTTTAAGACGTGTTCTGAAGCGTGACGTGTATAAGACGTGTTCTGAAGCGTGACGTGTATAAGACGTGTTCTGAAGCGTGACGTGTTTAAGACGTGTTCTGAAGCGTGACGTGTATACGACGTGTTCTCAAGCGTGACGTGTATAAGACGTGTTCTGAAGCGTGACGTGTTTAAGACGTGTTCTGAAGCGTGACGTGTATACGACGTGTTCTCAAGCGTGACGTGTATAAGACGTGTTCTGAAGCGTGACGTGTTTAAGACGTGTTCTGAAGCGTGACGTGTATAAGACGTGTTCTGAAGCGTGACATGTATAAGACGTGTTCTGAAGCGTGACGTGTATAAGACGTGTTCTGAAACGTGGCGTGTATAAGACGTGTTCTGAAGCGTGACGTGTATAAGACGTGTTCTGAAGCGTGACGTGTATGAGACGTGTTCTGAAACGTGACGTGTTCTGAAGCGTGACGTGTTTAAGACGTGTTCTGAAGCGTGACGTGTATAAGACGTGTTCTGAAGCGTGATGTGTATACGACGTGTTCTGAAGCGTGACGTGTATAAGACGTGTTCTGAAGCGTGACGTGTATAAGACGTGTTCTGAAACGTGACATGTTCTGAAGCGTGACGTGTATAAGACGTGTTCTGAAGCGTGACGTGTATAAGACGTGTTCTGAAGCGTGACGTGTTTAAGACGTGTTCTGAAGCCTGACGTGTTTAAGACGTGTTCTGAAGCGTGACGTGTTTAAGACGTGTTCTGAAGCGTGACGTATTTAAGACGTGTTCTGAAGCCTGACGTGTTTAAGACGTGTTCTGAAGCGTGACGTGTTTAAGACATGATCTGAAGCGTGACGTGTTTAAGACGTGTTCTGAAGCGTGACGTGTATGAGACGTGTTCTGAAGCGTGACGTGTTTAAGACGTGTTCTGAAGCGTGACGTGTTTAAGACGTGTTCTGAAGCGTGACGTGTATAAGACGTGTTCTGAAGCGTGACGTGTTCTGAAGCGTGACGTGTTCTGAAGCGTGATGTGTATAAGACGTGTTCTGAAGCGTGATGTGTTTGAGACGTGTTCTGAAGCGTGACGTGTTTAAGACGTGTTCTGAAGCGTGACGTGTTTAAGACGTGTTCTGAAGCGTGACGTGTATAAGACGTGTTCTGAAGCGTGACGTGTTCTGAAGCGTGACGTGTATAAGACGTGTTCTTAAGCGTGACGTGTATAAGACGTGTTCTGAAGCGTGACGTGTATAAGACGTGTTCTTAAGCGTGACGTGTATAAGACGTGTTCTGAAGCGTGACGTGTATAAGACGTGTTCTTAAGCGTGACGTGTATAAGACGTGTTCTGAAGCGTGACGTGTTCTGAAGCGTGACGTGTATAAGACGTGTTCTTAAGCGTGACGTGTATAAGACGTGTTCTGAAGCGTGACGTGTATAAGACGTGTTCTTAAGCGTGACGTGTATAAGACGTGTTCTGAAGCGTGACGTGTATAAGACGTGTTCTTAAGCGTGACGTGTATAAGACGTGTTCTGAAGCGTGACGTGTTCTGAAGCGTGACGTGTATAAGACGTGTTCTTAAGCGTGACGTGTATAAGACGTGTTCTTAAGCGTGACGTGTATAAGACGTGTTCTGAAGCGTGACGTGTATAAGACGTGTTCTTAAGCGTGACGTGTATAAGACGTGTTCTGAAGCGTGACGTGTATAAGACGTGTTCTTAAGCGTGACGTGTATAAGACGTGTTCTGAAGCGTGACGTGTTCTGAAGCGTGACGTGTATAAGACGTGTTCTTAAGCGTGACGTGTATAAGACGTGTTCTTAAGCGTGACGTGTATAAGACGTGTTCTTAAGCGTGACGTGTATAAGACGTGTTTTGAAGCGTGACGTGTATAAGACGTGTTCTTAAGCGTGACGTGTATAAGACGTGTTCTGAAGCGTGACGTGTTCTGAAGCGTGACGTGTATAAGACGTGTTCTTAAGCGTGACGTGTATAAGACGTGTTCTTAAGCGTGACGTGTATAAGACGTGTTTTGAAGCGTGTGCAACTTTCTCATTAAACTTTGGCTAAAACTTGCAAAAGCGTGAATACATTTAATGTGTTTTGAGAAACACATTAATATCGAGAATTCATACGATTCAGATCTGAGTTTGAACGTGTGTGTGGGCGAGCGAGAGATGAAAAGGTCTCGTTCATTAGAGGGGAGAGAGAGGGAAAAGAGAGAGAGAGAGAGAGAGAGAGAGAGAGAGAGGGGGGAGAGAGAGGGGTAGAACAAGGGAGGGAAAAGAGAGAGAGCAAGAGCGAGTAAGAGAAAGAGAGTATTATGTCATAGAAATGTTTCAGAAATAAAAACATTTAAATACCAAACTGCTGCATGAAGTCACGAAGAAGAGGCGGGTCTTTTCACTATGAAGGGGCGGAGCTTGTCACGATGAAGAGGTGGGGCTTATCAACTGAAATCACCTGTAATGACCAAACCAACAACGTCTGTTCATACGACTGAAACTCGGTCACGGATGAGACTGTGTCAGCTTAATTTTAAAGGATTTATACCGTATTTTCTGGACTATAAGTCGCCCTTTTTACATAATTTTGTCCGAGGTGCGACTTATACTCCAGAGCGACTTAAATATGATATCATTCGTTATTTTCACAGTAACAGCCACAAGAGGGCGCTCTAGGCTCTAAGCGACGCAGAAGAAGAATCTGCACTTCCTCTTCCTCTGGAGTTTGTGGAGTTGTTTAGAAGTGACACAGAGGAAGAAGAATTCAATGGATTTAGTGATTTGGGGTAAAACTGATGCTTTGCTAAACTTGTTAGCATGTTAGCATGTTCTTTATGCTATAGTTATCTGAATTCTGTTCATATGTTACGTTAACATACCAGACACTTACCACAGTTCTGTCTGTGCCTCATGTAGCTGAAGGTGTTAGCGTTAGCATACGTCATGTAGCTGAAGGTGTTAGCGTTAGCATACGTCATGTAGCTGAAGGTGTTAGCGTTAGCATACGTCATGTAGCTGAAGGTGTCAGCGTTAGCATACATCATGTAGCTGAAGGTTAAACGTTAGCATACGTCATGTAGCTGAAGGTGTTAGCGTTAGCATACGTCATGTAGCTGGAGGTGTTAGCGTTAGCATACGTCATGTAGCTGAAGGTGTCAGCGTTAGCATACGTCATGTAGCTGGAGGTGTTAGCGTTAGCATACGTCATGTAGCTGAAGGTGTTAGCGTTAGCATACGTCATGTAGCTGAAGGTGTTAGCGTTAGCATACGTCATGTAGCTGGAGGTGTTAGCGTTAGCATACGTACACCTATTCACCATGTTCTCTCATCTGTTATTATTTTAAACTAAATTTACAGATGAAATGTCTGTTCTTGGTCTTGGATTTTAGCAAATACATTTCCCCAAAAAATTTGACTTTTTTCTTCTCTATTTTGCATTTTTTGGCTGGTGCGACTTATAATCCGGAAAATGACGTACTCAAATGACGAAAATGTCAATATTTCTGACATTTAGAACAGCAAGTTTCAGACTAGTTTCAGTGGGACTGGAACTTATCTTTTCATATCAAATTCAATCAAATTGGGCATGACTCGCATTTTGTTTTCCCATCTGTGTGATGTGACTACAGGAATAGCACTGGGGGGGGCTGTTTTCACAACGGGCCCCGGGTTGGTTTGGATTTTAGATGAGCAGATTTAGGGACTTAAAAACAGCACTGGAGACATTACATGAACCCTAACCCCTAACCCTGAAAGACGTTACATGAACCCTAACTCTTAACCCTGAAAGACGTTACATGAACCCTAACTCTTAACCCTGAAAGACGTTACATGAACCCTAACCCTTAACCCTGAAAGACGTTACATGAACCCTAACCCCTAACCCTGAAAGACGTTACATGAACCCTAACCCTTAACCCTGAAAGACGTTATATGAACCCTAACCCCTAACCCTGAAAGACGTTACATGAACCCTAACCCTTAACCCTGAAAGACGTTACATGAACCCTAACCCTTAACCCTGAAAGACGTTACATGAACCCTAACCCCTAACCCTGAAAGACGTTACATGAATCCTAACCCCTAACCCTGAAGAACGTTACATGAACCCTAACCCCAAACCCTGAAGGACGTTACATGAACCCTAACCCCTAACCCTGAAGGACTTTACATGAACCCTATCCCCTAACCCTGAAGGACGTTACATGAACCCTAACCCCTAACCCTGAAGGACGTTACATGAACCCTAACCCCTAACCCTGAAGGACGTTACATGAACCCTAACCCCTAACCCTGAAAGACGTTACATGAACCCTAACCCCTAACCCTGAAGAGAGTTAAATGAACCCTAACCCCTAACCCTGAAGGACGTTACATGAACCCTAACCCCTAACCCTGAAGGACGATACATGAACCCTAACCCCTAACCCTGAAGAGAGTTAAATGAACCCTAACCCCTAACCCTGAAGGACGTTACATGAACCCTAACCCCTAACCCTGAAGGACGTTACATGAACCCTAACCCCTAACCCTGAAGGACGATACATGAACCCTAACCCCTAACCCTGAAGAACGTTACATGAACCCTAACCCCTAACCCTGAAGGACGTTACATGAACCCTAACCCCTAACCCTGAAGGACGTTACATGAACCCTAACCCCTAACCCTGAAGGACGATACATGAATCCTAACCCCTAACCCTGAAGGACGTTACATGAACCCTAACCCTTAAGCCTGAAGGACGATACATGAATCCTAACCCCTAACCCTGAAGAACGTTACATGAACCCTAACCCCAAACCCTGAAGGACGTCACATGAACCCTAACCCCTAACCCTGAAGGACTTTACATGAACCCTAACCCCTAACCCTGAAGGACGTTACATGAACCCTAACCCCTAACCCTGAAGGACATTACATGAACCCTAACCCTGAAGGACGTTACATGAACCCTAACCCTGAAGGACGATACATGAACCCTAACCCCTAACCCTGAAGGACGTTACATGAACCCTAACCCCTAACCCTGAAGGACGTTACATGAACCCTAACCCCTAACCCTGAAGGACTTTACATGAACCCTAACCCCTAACCCTGAAGGACGTTACATGAACCCTAACCCTTAAGCCTGAAGGACGATACATGAACCCTAACCCCTAACCCTGAAGAACGTTACATGAACCCTTACCCCTAACCCTGAAGGACGTTACATGAACCCTAACCCCTAACCCTGAAGGACTTTACATGAACCCTAACCCCTAACCCTGAAGGACGTTACATGAACCCTAACCCCTAACCCTGAAGGACGTTATATGAACCCTAACCCCTAACCCTGAAGGACGTTACATGAACCCTAACCCTTAACCCTGAAGGACGATACATGAACCCTAATCCCTAACCCTGAACAACGTTACATGAACCCTAACCCCTAACCCTGAAGGACGTTACATGAACCCTAACCCTTAACCCTGAAGGACGTTACATGAACCCTAACCCCTAACCTTGAAGGACGTTACATGAACCCTAACCCTTAACCCTGAAGGACGTTACATGAACCCTAACCCCTAACCCTGAAGGACGTTACATGAACCCTAACCCTTAAGCCTGAAGGACGTTACATGAACCCTAACCCCTAACCCTGAAGGACCTGATCAGACGGTCACAAAGTCAGCGTCTACAAAGGCCACGCCCTTTTTCTTTTTTAAAGACACAAACTAAACTGAGACGGTCCCGTCGACTGCAGGGGACAGCACCTCCTCCTCCTCTGCTCCTCCTCTGCCCCTCCTCTGCTCTCCCTCCTCTGCTCCCCCTCCTCTGCTCCTCCTCCTTTGCACCTCCTCTGCTCCTCCTCTGCTCCCCCTCCTCTGCTCCTCCTCCTTTGCACCTCCTCTGCTCCTCCTCTGCTCCCCCTCCTCTGCTCCTCCTCCTCTCTCCTCCTCCTCCTCTGCTATTCCTCCTCTGCTCCTCCTCCTCTGCTCCTACTCCTCCTCTTCCTCCTCCTCTGCTTCTCCTCCTCCTCCTCTCCTCCTCTTCTCTCCTCTTCCTCCTCTGCTCCTCTGCTTCTCCTCCTCCTCCTCCCCCTCCTCTGCTCCTCCTCTCCTCCTCCTCCTCTTCCTCCTCTGCTCCTCCTCCTCTCCCTCCTCTGCTTCTCCTCCTCTTCTCTCCTCCTCTCCCTCCTCCTCTCCTCCTCCTCCTCTCCTCCTCTTCTCTTCCTCTTCCTCCACCTCTTCCTCCTCTGCTCCTCCTCTTCTCTCCTCCTCCTCTTCCTCCTCTGCTCCTCCTCCTCCTCCTCCTCTGCTTCTCCTCTCCCTCCTCTTCCTCCTCTCCTCCTCCTCTTCTCTCCTCCTCCTCTTCCTCCTCTCCTCCTCCTCCTCCTCCTCTGCTCCTTTCCTTAATGGTACATAATGCATTCTCAGTATCTTCTTCTTAGTTTCCTGTTTGTCTATTCGTTCCATTATAAATAAAGTTTTGTTCAGTCTCTAATGGACTCAAGTGTTCTCTCTGAGCTTCTACTGAAGAGTGAAGCAGGATGAATGAGGTGAAAACATTAGCTGATGACGCTTTTCTACCGTCAAGGCACGTTTTACATCAAGGAACCAGTCACACACCAGTATCCGAAGATACCAGGAGGCACAACGGCAGCTGCCTCATGTGAATACTGTAATATATATATATATATATATATATATATATATATATATATATATATATATATATATATATATATATATATATATATATGTATATGTATATGTATATGTATATGTGTATATATATATATATATATATATATATATATATATATATACTGGTGTGTGACTGGTTCCTTGATGTAAAACGTGCCTTGATGGTAGAAAAGCGCTATATGAATGTGACCATTTACTACTACTACTACAGTAAGTGCTACAGTAAGTACTACAGTACTACTACTACAGTAAGTGCTACAGTAAGAACTACAGTACTACTACTACAGTAAGTACTACAGTAAGTACTACAAGTACTACTACTACAGTAAGTACTACTGTAAGTTCTACAGTAAGTGCTACAGTAAGTACTACAGTACTACTACTACAGTAAGTGCTACAGTAAGTACTACAGTACTTCTACTACAGTAAGTACTACAGTAAGTGCTACACTAAGTACTACATT
>NW_027316520.1:0-11230 GCF_026437365.1 Eucyclogobius newberryi | reverse complement strand
CCTCTCCTGCACCTTTAACCTGCACCTTTAACCTCTCCTGCACCTTTAACCTCTCCTGCACCTTTAACCTCTCCTGCACCTTTAACCTCTCCTGCACCTTTAACCTGCACCTTTAACCTCTCCTGCACCTTTAACCTCTCCTGCACCTTTAACCTCTCCTGCACCTTTAACCTCTCCTGCACCTTTAACCTGCACCTTTAACCTCTCCTGCACCTTTAACCTGCACCTTTAACCTCTCCTGCACCTTTAACCTCTCCTGCACCTTTAACCTGCACCTTTAACCTCTCCTGCACCTTTAACCTCTCCTGCACCTTTAACCTCTCCTGCACCTTTAACCTCTCCTGCACCTTTAACCTCTCCTGCACCTTTAACCTCTCCTGCACCTTTAACCTGCACCTTTAACCTCTCCTGCACCTTTAACCTCTCCTGCACCTTTAACCTGCACCTTTAACCTCTCCTGCACCTTTAACCTCTCCTGCACCTTTAACCTCTCCTGCACCTTTAACGTCTGCTGCACCTCTTTCTAGCTCCATCTCTCCTTCTGTCCCTTCTTTCCATCCCTCGCTCTGTGACAAAAACGCTGACCACAGACCTATACAAACAGAATGACCGCTCGGGCTCATCATTGCATGAGGCTAACACAGGAGACAGGGACCGATGTATCCATGGCAACGGAAATCCAGCCACTCCATGCGCAGAAGGGCTTTTACATCCAAAGTGTATTAGTTACATAATGGAACTGTAGAAAGAATGTTGTTCATCATTCATCGTTCAAGTGAACATGGAACGTCTGATGTATTGTGTGTTTTATAGTGGATAATAAGTGTTAATGCCCTTAACATTTATGACGCTGGGACACTTCATCATGCTGGGGACACTTCATCATGCTGGGGACACTTCATCATGCTGGGGACACTTCATCATGCTGGGGACACTTCATCATGCTGGGGACACTTCATCATGCTGGGGACACTTCATCATGCTGGGGACACTTCATCATGCTGGGGACACTTCATCATGCTGGGGACACTTCATCATGCTGGGGACACTTCATCATGCTGGGGACACTTCATCATGCTGGGGACACTTCATCATGCTGGGGACACTTCATCATGCTGGGGACACTTGTCTTTGGCTGAGACGCAGTAACACGCCAGGCACACGGCGTCCATCATTTTTTGGAAAAGTTCATTCTTTGAGGAATAAAGTCCAAAAGAATATTAAAGCTGCTGCATTCTGTCTGACCGTCTGTGTCAGTATCTGTTTCCCTGATATTGAAAACAAAATAACATTTTATTCTTTACTTCAAATAAGTTTGTCCCCAAAACAGCAACAATTCACTTCACCAGAACAAAGTGTTTAACTATATACTCTGTTTACTCGATGTAGTCGATGTACTCGATGTACTCGATGTACTCGATGTACTCGATGTACTCGATGTACTCGATGTACTCTGTTTACTCGATGTACTCGATGTACTCGATGTACTCGATGTACTCGATGTACTCTGTTTACTCGATGTACTCGATGTACTCGATGTACTCGATGTACTCGATGTACTCGATGTACTCGATGTACTCTGTTTACTCGATGTACTCGATGTACTCGATGTACTCGATGTACTCGATGTACTCTGTTTACTCGATGTACTCGATGTACTCTATGTACTCTATGTACTCGATGTACTCGATGTACTCGATGTACTCGATGTACTCGATATACTCTTGACATAGTGTCCAAAGCGATGGGCGTGCAGTGGAAGTGCCTCGTCGACTCCTAAAACTGAGCTGCTAATGGTTTTCAAACATATGGACAGGGCCACCAGCCGAGTGGAATAATGAAGAGTTACATCCTGAGCCCGCCAGCCCTGCCTACTGCACCTGCCATCTATCTATGTGACAGGGACGAAGAGGAAACATGCTTATGCAGGAGGAAGGGAGGGAGGAGAGAGGAGAGAGGAGAGAAGAGGGAAGAGGGAAGAGACAAGGAGAGAAGGAGAGGAGGAGAGGAGGAGAGACGAGAGAAGAGAGGAGGAGAGAAGAGGAGAGAGGAGAGAGGAGAGGAGGAGAGACGAGAGAAGAGAGAAGGAGAGAAGAGGAGAGAGGAGAGAAGAGAGAAGAGAGAAGAGGGAAGAGGCGAGAGGCGAGAGGAGAGGAGGAGAGGAGGAGAGACGAGAGAAGAGAGGAGGAGAGAAGAGGAGAGAGGAGAGAGGAGAGAAGAGGGAAGAGGGAAGAGGGAAGAGGGAAGAGGGGAGAGGCGAGAGGAGAGAGGAGAGAGGAGAGAAGAGAGAGGAGAGAAGAGAGAAGAGAGAAGAGAGAAGAGGGAAGAGGCGAGAGGCGAGAGGCGAGAGAAGAGGAGAGAGGCGAGAGGCGAGAGGCGAGAGGAGAGAGGAGAGAGGAGAGAGGAGAGAGGAGAGAAGAGAGAAGAGAGAAGAGAGAAAAGAGAAGAGGAGAGAGAAGAGAGAAGAGAGAAGAGGAGAGAGGCGAGAGGCGAGAGGAGAGAGGAGAGAGGAGAGAGGAGAGAAGAGAGAAGAGAGAAGAGAGAAGAGGAGAGAAGAGAGAAGAGAAAGAGAGAGGAAGAGAGAAGAGAGAAGAGAGAAGAGGAGAGAGGCGAGAGGCGAGAGGAGAGAGGAGAGAGGAGAGAAGAGAGAAGAGAGAAGAGAGAAGAGAGAAGAGAGAAGAGGAGAGAGCAGAGAGGAGAGAGGAGAGAGGAGAGAGGAGAGAGGAGAGAAGAAGAAGAGAGAAGAGAGAAGAGGAGAGAGGCGAGACGCTGAGAGGAGAGAGGAGAGAAGAGAGAAGAGAGAAGAGGAGAGAGGCGAGAGGAGAGAGGAGAGAGAAGAGAGAAGAGAGAAGAGGAGAGAGGCGAGAGGAGAGAGGAGAGAGGAGAGAAGAGAGAAGAGGAGAGAGGCGAGAGGCGAGAGGAGAGAGGAGAGAGAGAGAAGAGAGAAGAGGAGAGAGGCGAGAGGAGAGAGGAGAGAGGAGAGAAGAGAGAAGAGGAGAGAGGCGAGAGGCGAGAGGAGAGAGGAGAGAGGAGAGAGGAGAGAAGAGAGAAGAGAGAAGAGGAGAGAGGCGAGAGGAGAGAGAGAGAGGAGAGAAGAGAGAAGAGGAGAGAGGCGAGAGGCGAGAGGCGAGAGGAGAGAGGAGAGAGGAGAGAGGAGAGAGGAGAGAAGAGAGAAGAGAGAAGAGAGAAGAGAGAAGAGAGAAGAAGAGGAGAGAGGCGAGAGGAGAGAGGAGAGAGGAGAGAAGAGAGAAGAGAGAAGAGGAGAGAGGCGAGAGGAGAGAGGAGAGAAGAGAGAAGAGAGAAGAGAGAAGAGAGAGAGAGGTCGAAGGGAAGAGGGAAGAGGAGAGAGGCGAGAGAGAGAGGAGAGAGAGAGAAGGAGAGAAGGAGAGGAGGAGAGAAGAGAGAAGAGAGAAGGAGAGAAGAGGAGAGGAGAGAGGAGAGAGGCGAGAGGAGAGAGGAGAGAAGAGAGAAGAGGGAAGAGAGAAGGAGAGAAGGAGAGAAGGAGAGGAGGAGAGAAGAGAGAAGAGAGAAGGAGAGGAGGAGAGAAGAGGAGAGAGGATGAGAGGAGAGAAGAGGGAAGAGGGAAGAGGGAAGAGGGAAGAGAGAAGAGGAGAGAGGCGAGAGGAGAGAGGAGAGAAGAGAGAAGAGAGAAGAGGGAAGAGGGAAGAGGGAAGGAGAGAAGGAGAGAAGGAGAGGAGGAGAGAAGAGAGAAGAGAGAAGGAGAGAAGAGGAGAAGGAGAGAAGGAGAGAAGAGAGAAGAGAGAAGAGAGAAGAGGGAAGAGGGAAGAGGGAAGGAGAGAAGGAGAGAAGGAGAGGAGGAGAGAAGAGAGAAGAGAGAAGGAGAGAAGAGGAGAGAGGAGAGAGGGTAGAGGAGAGAAGAGGGAAGAGGGAAGGAGAGAAGGAGAGGAGGAGAGAAGGAGAGGAGGAGAGAAGAGAGAAGAGAGAAGGAGAGAAGAGAGAAGGAGAGGAGGAGAGAAGAGGAGAGAGGAGAGAGGAGAGAAGAGGGAAGAGGGAAGAGGGAAGAGAGAAGAGGAGAGAGGCGAGAGGAGAGAGGAGAGAGGAGAGAAGAGAGAAGAGAGAAGAGGGAAGAGGGAAGAGGGAAGGAGAGAAGGAGAGAAGGAGAGGAGGAGAGAAGAGAGAAGAGAGAAGGAGAGAAGAGGAGAAGGAGAGAAGGAGAGAAGAGAGAAGAGAGAAGAGAGAAGAGGGAAGAGGGAAGAGGGAAGGAGAGAAGGAGAGAAGGAGAGGAGGAGAGAAGAGAGAAGAGAGAAGGAGAGAGGAGAGAGGCGAGAGGAGAGAGGAGAGAGGAGAGAAGAGAGAAGAGAGAAGAGGGAAGAGGGAAGAGGGAAGGAGAGAAGGAGAGAAGGAGAGGAGGAGAGAAGAGAGAAGAGAGAAGGAGAGAAGAGGAGAAGGAGAGAAGGAGAGAAGAGAGAAGAGAGAAGAGGGAAGAGGGAAGAGGGAAGGAGAGAAGGAGAGAAGGAGAGAGGAGAGGAGAGAAGAGAGAAGAGAGAAGGAGAGAAGAGGAGAGAGGAGAGAGGAGAGAAGAGGGAAGAGGGAAGGAGAGAAGGAGAGGAGGAGAGAAGGAGAGGAGGAGAGGAGGAGAGAAGAGAGAAGAGAGAAGGAGAGAAGAGGAGAAAGGTGAGAGGAGAGAAGAGGGAAGAGGGAAGAGGGAAGAGGGAAGAGGGGAGAGGGAAGAGGGAAGAGGGAAGGAGAGGAGAGAAGGAGAGAAGGAGAGGAGGAGAGAAGAGAAGGAGAGAAGAGGAGAGAGGAGAGAGGAGAGAGGAGAGAAGAGGGAAGAGAGAAGAGAGAAGAGAGAAGAGGGAAGAGGGAAGGAGAGAAGCAGAGAAGGAGAGAAGGAGAGGAGGAGAGAAGAGAAGGAGAGAAGAGGAGAGAGGAGAGAGGAGAGAAGAGGGAAGAGAGAAGAGAGAAGAGGGAAGAGGGAAGGAGAGGAGAGAAGGAGAGAAGAGAGAAGAGAGAAGAGAGAAGAGAGAAGAGAGAAGGAGAGAAGAGGAGAGAGGAGAGAGGAGAGAGGCGAGAGGAGAGAGGAGAGAAGAGGGAAGGAGAGAAGGAGAGAAGGAGAGGAGGAGAGGAGGAGAGAAGAGAGAAGGAGAGAAGGAAAGAGGAGAGAGGAGAGAGGAGAGAGGAGAGAAGAGAGAAGGAGAGACGAGAGAAGGAGAGACGAGAGAAGGAGAGAGGAGAGAAGAGAGAAGGAGAGACGAGAGAAGGAGAGAGGAGAGAAGAGAAAAGGAGAGAGGAGAGAAGAAGGGAAGGAGAGAAGGAGAGAGGAGAGAAGAGAAAAGGAGAGAGGAGAGAAGGGAAGGAGAGGAGAGAGGAGAGAGGAGAGAAGAGAGAAGGAGAGAAGGAGATAAGGAGAGATGGTGAGTGGAGGAGAGAGGAGAAAAGGAGAGAAGGAGAGAAGAGACAAGGAGGGAGGAGATAAGGAGAGAAGAAGGCAGAGGAAGAGAAGAAACATCTACCTCTAAGTGTTGAAGAACTTTGCTCGAACCTTGAACAATGCGGCATCCCACAAGCTCCACGACATGAGCATCCCACAAGCCCCACGACATGAGCATCCCACAAGCTCCACGACATGAGCATCCCACAAGCTCCACGACATGAGCATCCCACAGGCTCCACGACATGAGCATCCCACAAGCTCCACGACATGAGCATCCCACAAGCCCCACGACATGAGCATCCCACAAGCTCCACGACATGAGCATCCCACAAGCTCCACGACATGAGCATCCCACAAGCTCCACGACATGAGCATCCCACAAGCTCCACGACATGAGCATCCCACAAGCTCCACGACATGAGCATCCCACAAGCTCCACGACATGTGCATCCCACAGGCTCCACGACATGAGCATCCCACAGGCTCCACGACATGAGAATCCCACAAGCTCCACGACATGAGCATCCCACAAGCTCCACTACATGAGCATCCCACAAGCTCCACGACATGAGCATCCCACAAGCTCCACGACATGAGCATCTCACAAGCTCCACGACATGTGCATCCCACAAGCTCCACGACATGAGCATCCCACAAGCTCCACGACATGTGCATCCCACAAGCTCCACGACATGTGCATCCCACAAGCTCCACGACATGAGCATCCCACAAGCTCCACGACATGAGCATCCCACAAGCTCCACTACATGAGCATCCCACAAGCTCCACGACATGAGCATCCCACAAGCTCCACTACATGAGCATCCCACAAGCTCCACGACATGAGCATCCCACAAGCTCCACGACATGAGCATCCCACAAGCTCCACGACATGAGCATCCCACAGGCTCCACGACATGAGCATCCCACAGGCTCCACGACATGAGCATCCCACAAGCTCCACGACATGAGCATCCCACAGGCTCCACGACATGAGCATCCCACAAGCTCCACGACATGAGCATCCCACAAGCTCCACGACATGAGCATCCCACAAGCTCCACGACATGAGCATCCCACAAGCTCCTCGTTCCCCAGGGTCAGAGGCAAAGCCCACGAGAGGGGCTCTGGGCTGCTTTAACTCACACACAGACCAAGGAGATGGTGGTGGACTTCCACAGAGGCCACGCCCCCCTCACCAGTGAACATCCAGGGACGGGACATTGAGAGAGTGACTCATACAAGGACCTGGTGTTCATCTGAACCACAAACTGGACTGGACTCATAACACAGACTGTACAGGAAGAGCCAGAGTCGGCTCCACCTCCTGAGGAGACTCAGGTCTTTTGGAGTGACAGGGCCACTCCTGACAGGGCCACTCCTGACAGGGCCACTCCTGAAGACCTTCTCTGACTCTGTGGTGCATCAGCTCCTGTAGGTGTGGTCATCACAGAGGGAGAGGAAGAAGCTGGACACAGCTCCGTCCTGGACTGTCCTCTGGACTCGGTGCAGGAGGTGGAGGACAGAAGGGTCCTGGCTAAACTCACTAGATGTGAGTTTAGCCAGTTTAGAGTTACTTTTGCTACTATTATTAGGCCCGAGTGCCACAAGCTGGCGAGAGGCCTATTAGTTCCATAAGGCCGTGCAAAGCACGGCTGCGAAAGTGCGCACGTGGTGCGCATGAAATTGAGCCCGAAGCGCTCGCCCACTTCCAGTCCAGTCCTGTGCAGTACCTTACGATCCCTTACAGTCATGTGCAGTCCTGTGCAGTCC
Organism: Eucyclogobius newberryi; assembly: GCF_026437365.1. Lineage (NCBI taxonomy): Eukaryota > Metazoa > Chordata > Actinopteri > Gobiiformes > Gobiidae > Eucyclogobius > Eucyclogobius newberryi. Next base: position 4,062 of record NW_027316520.1, on the reverse strand, counting down.
TTTGCAGTCCTTTGCAGTCCTTTGCAGTCCTGTGCAGTCCTTTGCAGTACCTTACAATCCCTTACAGTCCCTTACAGTCCTGTGCAGTCCTGTGCAGTCCTTTGCAGTACCTTACAATCCCTTACAGTCCCTTACAGTCCTGTGCAGTCCTGTGCAGTCCTTTGCAGTACCTTACAATCCCTTACAGTCCCTTACAGTCATGTGCAGTCCTGTGCAGTCCTTTGCAGTACCTTACAATCCCTTACAGTCCCTTACAGTCATGTGCAGTCCTGTGCAGTCATGTGCAGTCCTTTGCAGTCCTGTGCAGTCCTGTGCAGTCGTTTGCAGTACCTTACAATCCCTTACAGTCCTGTGCAGTCATGTGCAGTCCTGTGCAGTCCTTTGCAGTACCTTACAGTCCCCTTACAGTCCTGTGCAGTCATGTGCAGTCATGTGCAGTCATGTGCAGTCATGTGCAGTCCCGTGCAGTCCCGTGCAGTCCCGTGCAGTCCCGTGCAGTCCTGTGCGGTCCTTTGCAGCGGACATAACAACACATAGCACACAGGAGGCTATAAATAGTCTGCATTGGCCTAGCTTTCCTGAAACAAGCTTTTGTGAGGTCGCTTTGACCCCAGAGGTAAAACCCACTTCTCCTGACATAATAGACATAATAGACATAAAAGACGCCACATCCTGCTTTTTCTGCCCCTGCCACAAACGGGACAGTGACGCACGCTCATGACACGACTGCACACAACGGACTTCAAAAGACTCAGAAGGCAGAACGAGGTTTCTGACATTTCTTTGATGAAAAGAAGAAACTGGTGAGATTTGTGAGACATTTTGACTTAAGTGTATTGAGAAAAACAATGTGGAGCTGTGCAAGGACTCAAACTGAATCAAACTGAATCAAACTGATTCAAACTGAATCTAGTCATTTTGAATCATCAATGATCAGTTTGGGTCTTTTAATGGAGTCGGTAAAAACGTGTGTTTGGAGCTAATGCTGAAAAAAAAGAATAAGCTTTTATTGAAAATAAAAATGTTTCAGTTTTGATTTCAGAACATAAAAAATAGAGACGGCCCAAAGTGGAGATGCTGGAGAAAAAAATGCAATGTTTGTGTTAAATGGCAATGGCAAAGTTTGTTTGGTTTATTCATAAGAGACAGTTTATTTATTTTTAGAAAGACATTACAAGATTGTTCAGTATGATTCATTTTTTGGCCATAAACAATTCCCTGAATAATTTGAGTCTTTTTCAGTTTTGGGAATAAGAATATGGCACAAGTGTGTGAAAAGTGAGACAATATATGGCATTAAACCTGTTTCTCTCCAGATAGATAAACTTGACAGGTCAGATCAGTGGGAAAACATGTATTAGTACATTTTATTTGCATTTTAACGGACGTCACAAAGTGCTTCACAAGGTACAATGTACAGTGAGAAATACACATACAACAATCTACAGTCAAATCAGGCACAACTGTAATCCAAAGGCCTGACTGAATAAAAAGGTTTTGACCCTTGAAAGCAACAAAAGAATTGAGGAAGAGAAACACATGTAAAAGAATAAATGCAAGATAGAAACATTTAATGCCATATTGTGGAACATTCCAAGCAAAGCAATAGAATCTCCATTAAGTCATAAGAAGAGTTACGTCCTTTTAAAGTATTGATCCAGGTTGTTTTGTACCAGAGGTTATTCTGGCACAGTCTGTGTAAGACTGGCACAGTCTGTGTGAAACTGGCACAGTCTGTGTGAAACTGGCACAGTCTGTGTAAGACTGGCACAGTCTGTGTGAAACTGGCACAGTCTGTGTAAGACTGGCACAGTCTGTGTGAAACTGGCACAGTCTGTGTAAGACTGGCACAGTCTGTGTGAAACTGGCACAGTCTGTGTAAGACTGGCACAGTCTGTGTAAGACTGGCACAGTCTGTGTGAAACTGGCACAGTCTGTGTAAGACTGGCACAGTCTGTGTGAAACTGGCACAGTCTGTGTAAGACTGGCACAGTCTGTGTGAAACTGGCACAGTCTGTGTGAAACTGGCACAGTCTGTGTAAGACTGGCCCAGTCGGTGTAACACTGGCACAGTCGGTGTAAAACTGGCACAGTCTGTGTAAGACTGGCACAGTCTGTGTGAAAATGGCACAGTCGGTGTAACACTGGCACAGTCTGTGTGAAACTGGCACAGTCGGTGTAAAACTGGCCCAGTCGGTGTAACACTGGCACAGTCGGTGTAAAACTGGCACAGTCTCTGTAAGACTGGCACAGTCTGTGTAAATAGTCTGTGTAAAACTGGCACGGACTGGGTAAAACTGGCACAGTCTGTAAAACTGGCAAAATGAGCTTTGAAGTTACAATGTTCCATATAAATGCCATAAAAGTGAGTGGATTAAGAAACCTTCTTCAGGTTGAGCTTGGACCATGCAGCTGTTCATCTAAGAAAAACAATTGCTTATCTTTAAAGAAATTGCATCTAAAGTCAAATCAAAGTGAAAGTGTCGGCGTCGGCTTTAGCCAACATTCATATTTCTGATCTTACTGTGATTAAAGATATTGTTTATTTTAAATCAGATTAGAGAAGGGGCGGGCGACATATGATCGATGGAGAGACGGGTGAGAGAGGGTCTGCTACAGGACTGTTACATCCTGTGGAGCTACGGGACTGTTACATCCTGTGGAGCTACAGGACTGTTACATCCTGTGGAGCTACGGGACTGTTACATCCTGTGGAGCTACGGGACTGTTACATCCTGTGGAGCTACAGGACTGTTACATCCTGTGGAGCTACGGGACTGTTACATCCTGTGGAGCTACAGGACTGCTACATCCTGTGGAGCTACAGGACTGTTACATCCTGTGGAGCTACGGGACTGTTACATCCTGTGGAGCTACGGGACTGTTACACCCTGTGGAGCTACAGGACTGTTACATCCTGTGGAGCTACAGGACTGTTACATCCTGTGGAGCTACAGGACTGTTACATCCTGTGGAGCTACGGGACTGTTACATCCTGTGGAGCTACAGGACTGTTACATCCTGTGGAGCTACGGGACTGTTACATCCTGTGGAGCTACGGGACTGTTACATCCTGTGGAGCTACAGGACTGTTACATCCTGTGGAGCTACAGGACTGTTACATCCTGTGGAGCTAAAGGACTGTTACATCCTGTGGAGCTACAGGACTGTTACATCCTGTGGAGCTACGGGACTGTTACATCCTGTGGAGCTACGGGACTGTTACATCCTGTGGAGCTACAGGACTGTTACATCCTGTGGAGCTACAGGACTGTTACATCCTGTGGAGCTACAGGACTGTTACATCCTGTGGAGCTACGGGACTGTTACATCCTGTGGAGCTACGGGACTGTTACATCCTGTGGAGCTACGGGACTGTTACATCCTGTGGAGCTACGGGACTGTTACATCCTGTGGAGCTACAGGACTGTTACATCCTGTGGAGCTACAGGACTGTTACATCCTGTGGAGCTAAAGGACTGTTACATCCTGTGGAGCTACGGGACTGTTACATCCTGTGGAGCTACAGGACTGTTACATCCTGTGGAGCTACGGGACTGTTACATCCTGTGGAGCTACAGGACTGTTACATCCTGTGGAGCTACGGGACTGTTACATCCTGTGGAGCTACAGGACTGTTACATCCTGTGGAGCTACGGGACTGTTACATCCTGTGGAGCTACGGGACTGTTACATCCTGTGGAGCTACAGGACTGTTACATCCTGTGGAGCTACAGGACTGTTACATCCTGTGGAGCTACAGGACTGTTACATCCTGTGGAGCTACGGGACTGTTACATCCTGTGGAGCTACAGGACTGTTACATCCTGTGGAGCTACAGGACTGTTACATCCTGTGGAGCTACAGGACTGTTACATCCTGTGGAGCTACAGGACTGTTACATCCTGTGGAGCTACAGGACTGTTACATCCTGTATAGCTACAGGACTGTTACATCCTGTGGAGCTACAGGACTGTTACAGGACTGTTACATCCTGTGGAGCTACGAGACTGTTACATCCTGTGGAGCTACAGGACTGTTACATCCTGTGGAGCTACAGGA
>NW_027316519.1:0-11231 GCF_026437365.1 Eucyclogobius newberryi | reverse complement strand
CCTTCTGTCTGTAGCTCCTCCTTCTGTCTGTAGCTCCTCCTTCTGTCCTTAGCTCCTCCTTCTGTCCTCTAGCTCCTCCTTCTGTCCTTAGCTCCTCCTTCTGTCTGTAGCTCCTCCTTCTGTCTGTAGCTCCTCCTCTGTCTGTAGCTCCTCCTTCTGTCTGTAGCTCCTCCTTCTGTCCTTAGCTCCTCCTTCTGTCCTTAGCTCCTCCTTCTGTCTGTAGCTCCTCCTTCTGTCTGTAGCTCCTCCTTCTGTCTGTAGCTCCTCCTTCTGTCCTTAGCTCCTCCTTCTGTCCTTAGCTCCTCCTTCTGTCCTTAGCTCCTCCTTCTGTCTGTAGCTCCTCCTTCTGTCTGTAGCTCCTCCTTCTGTCTGTAGCTCCTCCTTCTGTCTGTAGCTCCTCCTTCTGTCTGTAGCTCCTCCTTCTGTCTGTAGCTCCTCCTTCTGTCCTTAGCTCCTCCTTCTGTCCTTAGCTCCTCCTTCTGTCCTTAGCTCCTCCTTCTGTCCTTAGCTCCTCCTTCTGTCTGTAGCTCCTCCTTCTGTCTGTAGCTCCTCCTTCTGTCCTTAGCTCCTCCTTCTGTCTGTAGCTCCTCCTTCTGTCTGTAGCTCCTCCTTCTGTCTGTAGCTCCTCCTTCTGTCTGTAGCTCCTCCTTCTGTCTGTAGCTCCTCCTTCTGTCCTTAGCTCCTCCTTCTGTCTGTAGCTCCTCCTTCTGTCCTTAGCTCCTCCTTCTGTCCGTCTCCTCCTTCTGTCTGTAGCTCCTCCTTCTGTCTGTAGCTCCTCCTTCTGTCTGTAGCTCCTCCTTCTGTCCTTAGCTCCTCCTTCTGTCTGTAGCTCCTCCTTCTGTCTGTAGCTCCTCCTTCTGTCTGTAGCTCCTCTTTCTGTCTGTAGCTCCTCCTTCTGTCTGTAGCTCCTCCTTCTGTCTGTAGCTCCTCCGTCTGTCTGTAGCTCCTCCGTCTGTCTGTAGCTCCTCCTTCTGTCTGTAGCTCCTCCGTCTGTCTGTAGCTCCTCCTTCTGTCTGTAGCTCCTCCTTCTGTCTGTAGCTCCTCCTTCTGTCTGTAGCTCCTCCTTCTGTCTGTAGCTCCTCCTTCTGTCTGTAGCTCCTCCGTCTGTCTGTAGCTCCTCCGTCTGTCTGTCTGTAGCTCCTCCGTCTGTCCTTAGCTCCTCCTTCTGTCTGTAGCTCCTCCTTCTGTCCTTAGCTCCTCCTTCTGTCTTAGCTCCTCCTTCTGTCCTGTAGCTCCTCCTTCTGTCTGTAGCTCCTCCTTCTGTCTGTAGCTCCTCCTTCTGTCGGTAGCTCCTCCTTCTGTCGGTAGCTCCTCCTTCTGTCGGTAGCTCCTCCTTCTGTCGGTAGCTCCTCCTTCTGTCTGTAGCTCCTCCTTCTGTCCTTAGCTCCTCCTTCTGTCTGTAGCTCCTCCTTCTGTCTGTAGCTCCTCCTTCTGTCTGTAGCTCCTCCTTCTGTCTGTAGCTCCTCCCTCTGTCCTTAGCTCCTCCTTCTGTCTGTAGCTCCTCCTTCTGTCTGTAGCTCCTCCTTCTGTCTGTAGCTCCTCCGTCTGTCTGTAGCTCCTCTTCTGTCCTTAGCTCCTCCTTCTGTCTGTAGCTCCTCCTTCTGTCTGTAGCTCCTCCTTCTGTCTGTAGCTCCTCCTTCTGTCCTTAGCTCCTCCTTCTGTCTGTAGCTCCTCCTTCTGTCTGTAGCTCCTCCTTCTGTCTGTAGCTCCTCCTTCTGTCCTTAGCTCCTCCTTCTGTCCTTAGCTCCTCCTTCTGTCCTTAGCTCCTCCTTCTGTCTGTAGCTCCTCCTTCTGTCTGTAGCACCTCCTTCTGTCTGTAGCTCCTCCTTCTGTCTGTAGCTCCTCCTTCTGTCTGTAGCTCCTCCTTCTGTCTGTAGCTCCTCCTTCTGTCTGTAGCTCCTCCTTCTGTCCTTAGCTCCTCCTTCTGTCTGTAACTCCTCCTTCTGTCTGTAGCTCCTCCTTCTGTCTGTGGCTCCTCCTTCTGTCGGTAGCTCCTCCTTCTGTCTGTAGCTCCTCCTTCTGTCTGTAGCTCCTCCTTCTGTCCTTAGCTCCTCCTTCTGTCTGTAGCTCCTCCTTCTGTCTGTAGCTCCTCCTTCTGTCGGTAGCTCCTCCTTCTGTCTGTAGCTCCTCCTTCTGTCTGTAGCTCCTCCTTCTGTCCTTAGCTCCTCCTTCTGTCTTAGCTCCTCCTTCTGTCTGTAGCTCCTCCTTCTGTCTGTAGCTCCTCCTTCTGTCTGTAGCTCCTCCTTCTGTCGGTAGCTCCTCCTTCTGTCGGTAGCTCCTCCTTCTGTCTGTAGCTCCTCCTTCTGTCTGTAGCTCCTCCTTCTGTCTGTAGCTCCTCCTTCTGTCCTTAGCTCCTCCTTCTGTCTGTAGCTCCTCCTTCTGTCTGTAGCTCCTCCTTCTGTCCTTAGCTCCTCCTTCTGTCTGTAGCTCCTCCTTCTGTCTGTAGCTCCTCCTTCTGTCTGTAGCTCCTCCTTCTGTCTGTAGCTCCTCCTTCTGTCTGTAGCTCCTCCTTCTGTCCTTAGCTCCTCCTTCTGTCTGTAACTCCTCCTTCTGTCTGTAGCTCCTCCTTCTGTCTGTAGCTCCTCCTTCTGTCGGTAGCTCCTCCTTCTGTCTGTAGCTCCTCCTTCTGTCTGTAGCTCCTCCTTCTGTCCTTAGCTCCTCCTTCTGTCTGTAGCTCCTCCTTCTGTCTGTAGCTCCTCCTTCTGTCGGTAGCTCCTCCTTCTGTCGGTAGCTCCTCCTTCTGTCTATAGCTCCTCCTTCTGTCTGTAGCTCCTCCTGTCTGTAGCTCCTCCTTCTGTCCTTAGCTCCTCCTTCTGTCCTTAGCTCCTCCTTCTGTCTGTAGCTCCTCCTTCTGTCTGTAGCTCCTCCTTCTGTCTGTAGCTCCTCCTTCTGTCGGTAGCTCCTCCTTCTGTCGGTAGCTCCTCCTTCTGTCCTTAGCTCCTCCTTCTGTCTGTAGCTCCTCCTTCTGTCGGTAGCTCCTCCTTCTGTCTGTAGCTCCTCCTTCTGTCGGTAGCTCCTCCTTCTGTCTGTAGCTCCTCCTTCTGTCTGTAGCTCCTCCTTCTGTCCTTAGCTCCTCCTTCTGTCTGTAGCTCCTCCTTCTGTCTGTAGCTCCTCCTTCTGTCCTTAGCTCCTCCTTCTGTCTGTAGCTCCTCCTTCTGTCTGTAGCTCCTCCTTCTGTCCTTAGCTCCTCCTTCTGTCTGTAGCTCCTCCTTCTGTCTGTAGCTCCTCCTTCTGTCTGTAGCTCCTCCTTCTGTCCTTAGCTCCTCCTTCTGTCTGTAGCTCCTCCTTCTGTCTGTAGCTCCTCCTGTCTGTAGCTCCTCCTTCTGTCCTTAGCCCCTCCTTCTGTCTGTAGCTCCTCCTTCTGTCCTTAGCTCCTCCTTCTGTCTGTAGCTCCTCCTTCTGTCTGTAGCTCCTCCTTCTGCAGGAAAAACTACAAAACCTCTTTGGGAAAAAGTAAAAACCTGGAGGAGAGAGAGAAAGTGGAGCTGGAGCCACTCAGGAGGAGAACCGGTTCTTCAGGAGGAGAACCGGTTCTTCAGGAGGAGAACCGGTTCTTCAGGAGGAGAAAAATAATATACATCACAAAATAACTAGTTCTGTCAAGATAATTAAGTCATTTACTCAAGATAATTACGTCATTTACTCAAGATAATTAAGTCATTTACTCAAGATAATTAAGTCATTTACTCAAGATAATTACGTCATTTACTCAAGATAATTAAGTCATTTACTCAAGATAATTAAGTCATTTACTCAAGATAATTACGTCATTTACTCAAGATAATTAAGTCATTTACTCAAGATAATTAAGTCATTTACTCAAGATAATTAAGTCATTTACTCAAGATAATTACGTCATTTACTCAAGATAATTACGTCATTTACTCAAGATAATTAAGTCATTTACTCAAGATAATTACGTCATTTACTCAAGATAATTAAGTAATTTACTCAAGATAATTAAGTCATTTACTCAAGATAATTAAGTCATTTACTCAAGATAATTACGTCATTTACTCAAGATAATTAAGTCATTTACTCAAGATAATTACGTCATTTACTCAAGATAATTAAGTCATTTACTCAAGATAATTAAGTCATTTACTCAAGATAATTAAGTCATTTACTCAAGATAATTAAGTCATTTACTCAAGATAATTAAGTCATTTACTCAAGATAATTACGTCATTTACTCAAGATAATTAAGTCATTTACTCAAGATAATTAAGTCATTTACTCAAGATAATTAAGTCATTTACTCAAGATAATTACGTCATTTACTCAAGATAATTACGTCATTTACTCAAGATAATTAAGTCATTTACTCAAGATAATTACGTCATTTACTCAAGATAATTAAGTAATTTACTCAAGATAATTAAGTCATTTACTCAAGATAATTAAGTCATTTACTCAAGATAATTACGTCATTTACTCAAGATAATTAAGTCATTTACTCAAGATAATTACGTCATTTACTCAAGATAATTAAGTCATTTACTCAAGATAATTAAGTCATTTACTCAAGATAATTAAGTCATTTACTCAAGATAATTACGTCATTTACTCAAGATAATTAAGTCATTTACTCAAGATAATTAAGTCATTTACTCAAGATAATTAAGTCATTTACTCAAGATAATTAAGTCATTTACTCAAGATAATTACGTCATTTACTCAAGATAATTACGTCATTTACTCAAGATAATTAAGTCATTTACTCAAGATAATTAAGTCATTTACTCAAGATAATTAAGTCATTTACTCAAGATAATTAAGTCATTTACTCAAGATAATTAAGTCATTTACTCAAGATAATTACGTCATTTACTCAAGATAATTAAGTCGCTCTCATTTATTTATTTTTTTTCTATTTTTTTAAAGAGGATTTTTTTCACGTGGGAACGTGATAATAACTCCTGCCACGTGAAAGGATGATATTTTGCTCATGTATAAAACGCTCATACTTTTATTCTGAAGGTCATTAGCGGACACGCGTCACTTCCGCTCCGCACTTTTCCAAAGTTTGGGAAAGTTTTTTAAGTTTCTGCGTTTTACTTCAAACTTTTGATGTTTCTTTCTCATTCAACTGTAGCAAAGTCTGCGCAGAAGCACAAGTTTGAGTCTGTGCGGGTTTTTCCTGACAACACCGCGATAATGCGGGATTTTCGGGTTTTAACGTTTTGTGCGTTAGCTCAGCCGCGTTAGCTCAGCCGCGTTAGCACGGCCGCGTTAGCTCAGCCGCGTTAGCACGGCCGCGTTAGCTCAGCCGCGTTAGCGCGGAGCGGCGCGGCGCGGATGCGTTCCCCCACGATCACGGTCACGGTGTGGGCTCTGCTCCTCCGTGTCCCGTGGCTTAGCCCGGCCCCGTGTCCTCAGCCCCCGGGAGACCGTGGTGATCCCGGGATAACGGCAGATGGAGCGTCCCAGGGCAGCGCGGAGGTGAGTCCCGCTTCAGACCCGTATTTTAGATGTATATTTTATATATATATAATATAAATCTAATATCATATATATATATATATATATATATATATATATATATATATATATATATATATGATATTAGCTGTATATATATATATATATATATATATATGATATTAGATGTATATATGATATTAGATGTATATATGATATTAGATGTATATATATATATAATGATATTAGATGTATATTATTTTTTAATGATTTGAGCGACTCACCGAGCGGTCTTTCCTGAACCACCGTGTGGAATACTTTAGTCTCTTTTGTAAAGCTGACTTTCATCTCAAAGGACTGATAAGGCACAGCACAAGTGCGTCTTCATTTTCACTCCTCCACCTGCATCTGTTCCTAAACACATGCACGTGGACTCCTCATATTGTCTTTGACCTCGTCACCACCACTCAAGTCTCCATAGGACATGTGTTTCTCTGTCTGGGTGTGAACTTTGACTTACGCAAATGCATTCTGGGATTGAAACACCCCCAGCAGCGTCATCACAACAAAGATGGCGGCGCCCGTGTCCCCCCCATGTTCCCCCCGCTCGCCCTCACTACCAAAATAAAGGAGAGCGGCTACAAAAGGTCCATTGAAATGTCTTAAAATCGTGAGATTTAGTCTCTTGATCGGGTTGAAGCCTCTGACCCCTGGACTGTTGAAGCCTCTGACCCCTGGACTGTTGAAGCCTCTGACCCCTGGACTGTTGAAGCCTCTGACCCCTGGACTGTTGAAGCCTCTGACCCCTGGACTGTTGAAGCCTCTGACCCCTGAACTGTTGAGGCTTGACCCCTGGACTGTTGAAGCCTCTGACCCCTGGACTGTTGAAGCCTCTGACCCCTGGACTGTTGAAGCCTCTGACCACTGGACTGTTGAAGCCTCTGACCCCTGGACTGTTGAAGCCTCTGACCCCTGGACTGTTGAAGCCTCTGACCCCTGGACTGTTGAGGCTTGACCCCTGGACTGTTGAAGCCTCTGACCCCTGGACTGTTGAGGCTTGACCCCTGGACTGTTGAAGCCTATGACCCCTGGACTGTTGAAGCCTCTGACCCCTGGACTGTTGAGGCTTGACCCCTGGACTGTTGAAGCGTCTGACCCCTGGACTGTTGAAGCCTCTGACCCCTGGACTGTTGAAGCCCGACCCCTGGACTGTTGAAGCTTGACCCCTGGACTGTTGAAGCCTCTGACCCCTGGACTGTTGAAGCCTGACCCCTGGACTGTTGAAGCCTCTGACCCCTGGACTGTTGAAGCCCGACCCCTGGACTGTTGAGGCTTGACCCCTGGACTGTTGAGGCTTGATCCCTGGACTGTTGAAGCCTCTGACCCCTGGACTGTTGAAGCCTCTGACCCCTGGACTGTTGAGGCTTGACCCCTGGACTGTTGAGGCTTGACCCCTGGACTGTTGAAGCCCGACCCCTGGACTGTTGAAGCCCGACCCCTGGACTGTTGAAGCCTCTGACCCCTGGACTGTTGAAGCCTCTGACCCCTGGACTGTTGAAACCTCTGACCCCTGGACTGTTGAAGCCTGACCCCTGGACTGTTGAAGCCTCTGACCCCTGGACTGTTGAGGCTTGACCCCTGGACTGTTGAAGCTTGACCCCTGGACTGTTGAAGCCTCTGACCCCTGGACTGTTGAAGCCTCTGACCCCTGGACTGTTGAAGCCCGACCCCTGGACTGTTGAAGCTTGACCCCTGGACTGTTGAAGCCTCTGACCCCTGGACTGTTGAAGCCTGACCCCTGGACTGTTGAGGCTTGACCCCTGGACTGTTGAAGCCTCTGACCCCTGGACTGTTGAAACCTCTGACCCCTGGACTGTTGAAGCCTCTGACCCCTGGACTGTTGAAGCCTCTGACCCCTGGACTGTTGAAGTCTCTGACCCCTGGACTGTTGAAGTCTCTGACCCCTGGACTGTTGAAGCCTCTGACCCCTGGACTGTTGAAGCCTCTGACCCCTGGACTGTTGAAGCCTCTGACCCCTGGACTGTTGAAGCTTGACCCCTGGACTGTTGAAGCCTGACCCCTGGACTCTTGAAGCCTCTGACCCCTGGACTGTTGAAGCCTGACCCCTGGACTGTTGAGGCTTGACCCCTGGACTGTTGAAGCCTCTGACCCCTTGACTGTTGAAGCCTCTGACCCCTGGACTGTTGAAGCCTGACCCCTGGACTGTTGAAGCCTCTGACCCCTGGACTGTTGAAGCCTCTGACCCCTGGACTGTTGAAGCCTCTGACCCCTGGACTGTTGAAGCCCGACCCCTGGACTGTTGAGGCTTGACCCCTGGACTGTTGAGGCTTGACCCCTGGACTGTTGAGGCTTGACATTTGGACTGTTGAAGCTTGACCCCTGGACTGTTGAAGCTTGACCCTTGGACTGTTGAAGCCCGACCCCTGGACTGTTGAGGCTTGACCCCTGGACTGTTGAAGCTTGACCCCTGGACTGTTGAAGCCCGACCCTTGGACTGTTGAAGCCCGACCCCTGGACTGTTGAAGCCTCTGACCCCTGGACTGTTGAAGCCTCTGACCCCTGGACTATTGAAGTCTCTGACCCCTGGACTGTTGAAGCCTCTGACCCCTGGACTGTTGAAGCCTCTGACCCCTGGACTGTTGAAGCCTCTGACCCCTGGACTATTGACCCCTGACCCCTGGTCTGTTGCAGCCTCTGACCCCTGGACTGTTGACCCCTGGACTGTTGAAGCCTCTGACCCCTGGACTGTTGAAGCCTCTGACCCCTGGACTGTTGACCCCTGGACTGTTGACCCCTGGACTGTTGAAGTTTGACCCCTGGACTGTTGACCCCTGGACTGTTGAAGTTTGACCCCTGGACTGTTGACCCCTGACCCCTGGTGGTCACTCCGACTCAAAAAAGGCAAAATTTGGATCTTTTTTTTGCCTTCAAAGTAAAAAAAATAAGAATTTACCGACCGTCCGAGCCACTTAAAAAATGTTGACTCGGGTTACAGCAAACAGACAATTTATTTGGGGCAGCCGGATATTAGATGTATATTATATATATGATATGATATATATTATATATATGATATACATCCAATATCATATACATGACATATACATGTCATATACAGTAGATATATATGACATGTATATGTCATGTATATGACATATACATGACATGTATATGACATTAGATGTATATGACATGTATATGATATGACATGTATATGACATGTATATGACATTTATATGATATGACATGTATATGACATGTATATGACATTTATATGATATTAGATGTATATGACATGTATATGATATGACATGTATATGACATGTATATGACATTTATATGATATTAGATGTATATGACATGTATATGACATGTATAAGACATGTATATGACATGTATATGATATGACATGTATATGACATGTATATGACATGTATATGACATGTATATGTCATGTATATGACATGTATATGACATGTACATGACATTAGATGTATATGACATGTATATGACATTTATATGATATTAGATGTATATGACATGTATATGACATGTATAAGACATGTATATGACATGTATATGACATTAGATGTATATGACATGTATATGACATTTATATGATATTAGATGTATATGACATGTATATGATGCATGATATTAGATGTATATGACATGTATATGACATGTATATGATATGACATGTATATGACATGTATATGATATTAGATGTATATGACATGTATATGACATGTATATGACATGTATATGATATTAGATGTATATGACATGTATATGATATTAGATGTATATTAGATGCATATGACATGTATATGATATTAGATGTATATGACATGTATATGACATGTACATGACATTAGATGTATATGACATGTATATGACATTTATATGATATTAGATGTATATGACATGTATATGACATGTATAAGACATGTATATGACATGTATATGACATTAGATGTATATGACATGTATATGACATTTATATGATATTAGATGTATATGACATGTATATGATGCATGATATTAGATGTATATGACATGTATATGACATGTATATGATATTAGATGTATATGACATGTATATGATATTAGATGTATATTAGATGCATATGACATGTATATGATATGACATGTATATGACATGTATATGATATGACATGTATATGACATGTATGTGATATGACATGTATATGACATGTATATGACATGTATATGACATGTATGTGATATGACATGTATATGACATGTATATGACATGTATATGATATGACATGTTATGACATGTATGTGATATGACATGTATGTGATATGACATGTATATGACATGTATATGATATGACATGTATATGACATGTATATGACATGTATATGACATGTGTATGATATTACATGTATATGACATGTATATGATATGACATGTATATGATATGTATATGATATTAGATGTATATGACATGTATATGACATGTGTATGATATTACATGTATATGACATGTATATGATATGACATGTTATGACATGTATGTGATATGACATGTATGTGATATGACATGTATATGACATGTATGTGATATGACATGTATATGACATGTATGTGATATGACATGTATATGACATGTATATGATATGACATGTATATGACATGTATATGATATGACATGTATATGATATGACATGTATATGACATGTATATGACATGTATGTGATATGACATGTATATGACATGTATATGATATGACATGTTATGACATGTATGTGATATGACATGTATGTGATATGACATGTATGTGATATGACATGTATATGACATGTATATGATATGACATGTATATGACATGTATATGATATGACATGTATATGACATGTATATGACATGTGTATGATATTACATGTATATGACATGTATATGATATGACATGTATATGATATGTATATGATATTAGATGTATATGACATGTATATGATATGACATGTTATGACATGTATGTGATATGACATGTATGTGATATGACATGTATATGACATGTATGTGATATGACATGTATATGACATGTATGTGATATGACATGTATATGACATGTATATGATATGACATGTATATGACATGTATATGATATGACATGTATATGACATGTATATGATATGACATGTATATGACATGTATATGACATGTATATGACATGTATGTGATATGACATGTATATGACATGTATGTGATATGACATGTATATGACATGTATATGACATGTATATGATATGACATGTATATGACATGTATGTGATATGACATGTATATGACATGTATATGATATGACATGTATATGACATGTATATGACATTACAGTTGTGTGTTCCAGGTTCATCTAAACCACGTGTTGCATTTCTCTGGCTTCGTCGTGTCGTTCTTCTTTTCTTTGGTTCTGGGACTTTTGGCTTTTCTGCTGCTGAACTGGATCAAACCAAGTATTTCTGTAAGAGACACACACATACACACACAGAGACACACACATACACACACAGAGACACACACATACACACAGAGACACACACACACACACAGAGACACACACGTACACACAGACACAGAGACACACAGAGACACACACATACACACAGAGACACACACATACACTCATACACACAGATACACACACATACACAGAGAAACACACATACACAGAGAAACACACATACACACAGAGACACACACGTACACACAGACACAGAGACACACAGAGACACACACATACACACAGAGACACACACAT
>NW_027316518.1:10000-11334 GCF_026437365.1 Eucyclogobius newberryi | reverse complement strand
GTGTCCCTCGTGCAAATAATGCCAACAAGTCACATCTCAGAAAAACTATTTCAGGCTCAGACCAAATAACTTAAGAAAAATGACACTCACAAATGACACAAATAAACAAATAAATAAGCACATAAAATGTGGACTGCTAAACATTAGATCAATTTCCTCCAAATCGCTTTGAGTTAATTAATTATTAGTGATTATAACATAGATCTTCAGCTCTAACTGAAACTTGGCTTCAACAAAATGATTATGTCAGACTAAATGAGTCGACCCCACCCACCCATGTTAACCCCACCCACCCATGTTAACCCCACCCACCCATGTTAAGTGTCAGACCTGCAGGAGCACAGAGGTGGTGGTGTGGCACAAGTCCTAAAACTAACAATGAATTTCACACATTTAAAGCCTCATGTGTCAATCACGTGTCAAAATATGAGAAACCAAAAAGGAGTTTTGTTCATAGTTCTCTACCGACCCCCTGGTCCCTACTCAGAGTTTTCTGACTTTATATCAAACTTTGTGCTAGCCTGGGATAAAGTAGTTATAGCTGGAGACTTTAATATCCACGTGAACATGAGTGATGACTCTCTCAATAATGCCTTCAGCGCCTTGTTAGACAGCATTGGTTTCACTCAGAATGTAAATAAAACGACTCACAGTCATAAGCACACTCTGGATCGTGTCCTAATGAATGGAACAGAGATTAGTGACCTCATTGTCAGGAGCCACTATGGGGGAAGTATGGCAGCTTGAGCACTATCCTCTGATAAACACTACTTATTCTATCAAACTATATATCACACAATATTTCATATTTAATTTCACTTGCAATCTGTTCATTTCCATGTCCTTTTTCTTCTCCCACTTCCTGTCGGGAGTGGAACAGGCTCATCAATGACCTGTGGACCCAGATGATCCTCAAGTCCCTGGAAAAGCGGTCTCCACTCTTATAAACAAGGAAATTTCCCCATGTGTGAACAATAAAGTAATATCTTATCTTATATGAACGGTTCTTCATCTGCCTCAAAGAACTGGTTCTCCTCCTGAAGAACCGGTTCTCCTCCTGAAGAACCGGTTCTCCTCCTGAAGAACTGGTTCTCCTCCTGAGTGGCTCCAGCTCCACTGTCTCTCTCGTGTCCATCTGTGAGAGTCAGATCTCTCCTTCACTGTGGAACTCTTCCAGGCCGAGAAGGAGGGTCTAAGGACAGGGGACAATGGGACATCGCCCCTCATCCCTATGGACACTGTTTAATCAGTTTTTCACAGGCAACTGCTGTTGTGATTTTGGGCGTTACAAAAATAGATTGAATTGAATTGAGTGAAGCAGTTTGGGGGCGTGG
>NW_027316518.1:0-2500 GCF_026437365.1 Eucyclogobius newberryi | reverse complement strand
TAGAGTCATATCTATATCTGTGTCAATATTATATATAGAAGGAATTCATATCCGATCCATTATATTTCTAGTATCAGCACTGGTATTGGCATTGTGCATGCTCCTCCCCCTTGTGCACGCTCCTCCCCCTTGTGCACGCTCCTCCCCTTTGTGCACGCTCCTCCCCTTTGTGCATGCTCCTCCCCCTTGTGCATGCTCCTCCCCCTTGTGCATGCTCTTCCCCCTCACGTACGCTCCTCCCACGCGTGCAGGCTCCTCCCCTGCCTCCTTGTGCACACTCCTTCCCCGCCTCCTCGTGCACACTCCTCCCCCGCCTCCTCGTGCACACTCCTCCCCCGCCATCTCGTGCACACTCCTCCCCCGCCTCCTCGTGCACACTCCTCCCCCGCCATCTCGTGCACACTCCTCCCTCGCCTCCTCGTGCACACTCCTCCCCCGCCTCCTCGTGCACACTCCTCCCCCACCTCCTTGTGCTTGCTCCTCCCCCACCTCCTTGTGCTTGCTCCTCCCCCGCCTCCTCGTGCTTGCTCCTCCCCCACCTCCTTGTGCTTGCTCCTCCCCCGCCTCCTCGTGCTTGCTCCTCCCCCGCCTCAGCTCTGTTGCCTCTAATTGAATTTTCTCGTACAGCGTCTGATCTGGTCCAAATGCCGGTTTGTCCTGTTCTAACACACGACGTGTGCTGAACACATTTACACTCTGCAGCGCTGAACGCGCTGAACACATTTACACTCTGCAGCGCTGAACACATTTACACTCTGCAGCGCTGAACACATTTACACTCTGCAGCGCTGAACACATTTACACTCTGCAGCGCTGAACACAAGCGCTGAACACATTTACACTCTGCAGCGCTGAACACATTTACACTCTGCAGCGCTGAACACAAGCGCTGAACACATTTACACTCTGCAGCGCTGAACACATTTACACTCTGCAGCGCTGAACACAAGCGCTGAACACATTTACACTCTGCAGCGCTGAACACAAGCGCTGAACACATTTACACTCTGCAGCGCTGAACACATTTACACTCTGCAGCGCTGAACACGCGCTCGGGTCTCGGGTCAGGCTTTCACAGGCCGGGTTCATTAAAAAACTGGCCATAGTTTATCAGGCAAATGACAAAAAAAAGCTCAACCTTTTGGCCCCGAGTTTGGATGGAGAGGCTGTATCGCAAGAAGAGATTATAAAAGAGATGATTTAAAATCTATTGAAGTGTAGATTAACTGTGTTCATAAAGAATCACACACAGATATATTCACTATGTCAGTGGTGATGTAGTTTGTGTTTGACTTCAGTGGTTGGAGTTTGGACACAGTCTCAGCAAAAAAGAAACAAAGACAAAGGTGAAGTGGATAAACGAGCGACTCAAACGCAGCTTCATGTGTCAAATACATCAGAGTGAAATGAGTGACACGACTGCGTCTCAACTGTAAATGGCAAAAGGAATAATATCTCGACTGTCTCCACATCATCAGAATATAGCGTGCTTTGGTCCTTTTGTCACAAATATAATCCCTGTTTTAGAGCCACAGAGCTTCTTTTCACTGACAGAGCTGCACGACACAAAGGCGGTTGAAACGAGCGCTCTTGAACTAATGAAAGCACTTTAAGCTCAACTGTTTATTTCAATCCATGAGCTCAGTTTGGGAACAGAATGTTAATAACATTTAAACATTGAGTTATATATATTATATTAATATAAGGAACATTAAACTGGTTTTGGATCATGACGTGTTCGTTTCTCAAAGCTGATTCTTCAAATCGAGAACAGGGAAAAGAGCTAGTTTTAAATCTGATTCAGATTTAAAATGACTTTCTAAAGCGTTGTCCAGATGACCTTTGACCCAGACCTTTTCTACGATGGATCACTACTGGACGGATGAGGGATTACGCCGACTGGTTTGAATGTTACGTTGAACTTCTTCCTCTCACAAAGTCTTTGGTGTCGCATGAGTCAGAAGCAAATGCACGTGTTTCGGAACAAACTCTCGTCTCAAAAACACGATGATTCATCTGACTCTTTCCTCCAGGTCCATCACAGGGCTCCGCTCACCGTGCTTTTGCCCGATCTCCAGCAGGACCGGCTCCCCCAGCTCGATGGTGAACGTCTTGTTCTTCTCGTACTCCTCATCGTCAATGATCTTCACCTTGATCACCTTCCTGTAACACACGGATGTCCAGCTTTTAGTTCTGTTTAAAACAAACCGAAGAACAATTATGTCAAACACCAGACTTCCCCCTTCACCCTGTGATCGCTGCTGCAATTTACCCAGGACACACTCTTCACATGCTAACATGCACACTCTCCACATGCTAACGTGCACATTCTCCACGTGCTAACGTGCACACTCTCCACGTGCTACTCTCCACGTGCTAACGTGCACACTCTCCACGTGCTAACGTGCACACTGTCCACGTGCTACTCTCCACGTGCTAACGTGCACACTCTCCACGTGCTAACGTGCACACTCTCAACGTGCTAACGTGCACATTCTCC
>NW_027316517.1:0-5000 GCF_026437365.1 Eucyclogobius newberryi | reverse complement strand
GCTCTGGGGGTGCTCCGGGGGCTCCAGGGGGTGCTTGGTGGAGACCATGCCCAGCCAGAGTGGCCCTTCCCCGGGGTGAGTCTGGGGAGAGTGGGGGGTGGCTCTGGAGGGCCTCCGGGGGTTCCAGGGGTTCCAGGGGTTCCAGGGGGTGCTCGGTGGAGGCCATGCCCAGCCAGAGTGGCCCTTCCCCGGGCAGAGTCTGGGGAGAGTGGGGGGTGGCTCTGGAGGTGCTCCGGGGGCTCCAGGGGCTGCTTGGTGGAGACCATGCCCAGCCAGAGTGGCCCTTCCCCCGGGTGAGTCTGGGGACAGTGGGGGGTGGCCCTGGAGGGCCTCCGGGGGTTCCAGGGGGTGCTCGGCGGAGGCCATGCCCGGCCAGAGTGTCCCTTCCCCGGGCAGAGTCTGGGGAGAGTGGGGGGTGGCTCTGGAGGTGCTCCGGGGGCTCCAGGGGGTGCTCAGTGGAGGCCATGCCCAGCCAGAGTGGCCCTTCCCCGGGCAGAGTCTGGAGGAGTGGGGGGTGGCTCTGGAGGTGCTCCGGGGGCTCCAGGGGTTCCAGGGGGTGGTCGGCGGAGGCCATGCCCAGCCAGAGTGGCCCTTCCCCGGGGTGAGTCTGGGGAGAGTGGGGGGTGGCTCTGGAGGGCCTCCGGGGGTTCCAGGGGCTCCAGGGGGTGCTTGGTGGAGGCCATGCCCAGCCAGAGTGGCCCTTCCCCGGGGTGAGTCTGGGGAGAGTGGGGGGTGGCTCTGGGGGTGCTCCGGGGGCTCCAGGGGGTGCTCGGCGGAGGCCATGCCCAGCCAGAGTGTCCCTTCCCCGGGGTGAGTCTGGAGGAGTGGGGGGTGGCCCTGGAGGTGCTCCGGGGGCTCCAGGGGCTCCAGGGGGTGCTCGGCGGAGGCCATGCCCAGCCAGAGTGTCCCTTCCCCGGGGTGAGTCTGGAGGAGTGGGGGGTGGCTCTGGAGGTGCTCCGGGGGCTCCAGGGGGTGCTTGGTGGAGACCATGCCCAGCCAGAGTGTCCCTTCCCCGGGGTGAGTCTGGGGAGAGTGGGGGGTGGCTCTGGGGGTGCTCCGGGGGCTCCAGGGGGTGCTTGGTGGAGACCATGCCCAGCCAGAGTGGCCCTTCCCCGGGGTGAGTCTGGGGAGAGTGGGGGGTGGCTCTGGAGGGCCTCCGGGGGTTCCAGGGGTTCCAGGGGTTCCAGGGGGTGCTCGGTGGAGGCCATGCCCAGCCAGAGTGGCCCTTCCCCGGGCAGAGTCTGGGGAGAGTGGGGGGTGGCTCTGGAGGTGCTCCGGGGGCTCCAGGGGCTGCTTGGTGGAGACCATGCCCAGCCAGAGTGGCCCTTCCCCCGGGTGAGTCTGGGGACAGTGGGGGGTGGCCCTGGAGGGCCTCCGGGGGTTCCAGGGGGTGCTCGGCGGAGGCCATGCCCGGCCAGAGTGTCCCTTCCCCGGGCAGAGTCTGGGGAGAGTGGGGGGTGGCTCTGGAGGTGCTCCGGGGGCTCCAGGGGGTGCTCAGTGGAGGCCATGCCCAGCCAGAGTGGCCCTTCCCCGGGCAGAGTCTGGAGGAGTGGGGGGTGGCTCTGGAGGTGCTCCGGGGGCTCCAGGGGTTCCAGGGGGTGGTCGGCGGAGGCCATGCCCAGCCAGAGTGGCCCTTCCCCGGGGTGAGTCTGGGGAGAGTGGGGGGTGGCTCTGGAGGGCCTCCGGGGGTTCCAGGGGCTCCAGGGGGTGCTTGGTGGAGGCCATGCCCAGCCAGAGTGGCCCTTCCCCGGGGTGAGTCTGGGGAGAGTGGGGGGTGGCTCTGGGGGTGCTCCGGGGGCTCCAGGGGGTGCTCGGCGGAGGCCATGCCCAGCCAGAGTGTCCCTTCCCCGGGGTGAGTCTGGAGGAGTGGGGGGTGGCCCTGGAGGTGCTCCGGGGGCTCCAGGGGCTCCAGGGGGTGCTCGGCGGAGGCCATGCCCAGCCAGAGTGTCCCTTCCCCGGGGTGAGTCTGGAGGAGTGGGGGGTGGCTCTGGAGGTGCTCCGGGGGCTCCAGGGGGTGCTTGGTGGAGACCATGCCCAGCCAGAGTGTCCCTTCCCCGGGGTGAGTCTGGGGAGAGTGGGGGGTGGCTCTGGGGGTGCTCCGGGGGCTCCAGGGGGTGCTTGGTGGAGACCATGCCCAGCCAGAGTGGCCCTTCCCCGGGGTGAGTCTGGGGAGAGTGGGGGGTGGCTCTGGAGGGCCTCCGGGGGTTCCAGGGGTTCCAGGGGTTCCAGGGGGTGCTCGGTGGAGGCCATGCCCAGCCAGAGTGGCCCTTCCCCGGGCAGAGTCTGGGGAGAGTGGGGGGTGGCTCTGGAGGTGCTCCGGGGGCTCCAGGGGCTGCTTGGTGGAGACCATGCCCAGCCAGAGTGGCCCTTCCCCCGGGTGAGTCTGGGGACAGTGGGGGGTGGCCCTGGAGGGCCTCCGGGGGTTCCAGGGGGTGCTCGGCGGAGGCCATGCCCGGCCAGAGTGTCCCTTCCCCGGGCAGAGTCTGGGGAGAGTGGGGGGTGGCTCTGGAGGTGCTCCGGGGGCTCCAGGGGGTGCTCAGTGGAGGCCATGCCCAGCCAGAGTGGCCCTTCCCCGGGCAGAGTCTGGAGGAGTGGGGGGGTGGCTCTGGAGGTGCTCCGGGGGCTCCAGGGGTTCCAGGGGGTGGTCGGCGGAGGCCATGCCCAGCCAGAGTGGCCCTTCCCCGGGGTGAGTCTGGGGAGAGTGGGGGGTGGCTCTGGAGGGCCTCCGGGGGTTCCAGGGGCTCCAGGGGGTGCTTGGTGGAGGCCATGCCCAGCCAGAGTGGCCCTTCCCCGGGGTGAGTCTGGGGAGAGTGGGGGGTGGCTCTGGGGGTGCTCCGGGGGCTCCAGGGGGTGCTCGGCGGAGGCCATGCCCAGCCAGAGTGTCCCTTCCCCGGGGTGAGTCTGGAGGAGTGGGGGGTGGCCCTGGAGGTGCTCCGGGGGCTCCAGGGGCTCCAGGGGGTGCTCGGCGGAGGCCATGCCCAGCCAGAGTGTCCCTTCCCCGGGGTGAGTCTGGAGGAGTGGGGGGTGGCTCTGGAGGTGCTCCGGGGGCTCCAGGGGGTGCTTGGTGGAGACCATGCCCAGCCAGAGTGTCCCTTCCCCGGGGTGAGTCTGGGGAGAGTGGGGGGTGGCTCTGGGGGTGCTCCGGGGGCTCCAGGGGGTGCTTGGTGGAGACCATGCCCAGCCAGAGTGGCCCTTCCCCGGGGTGAGTCTGGGAGAGTGGGGGGTGGCTCTGGAGGGCCTCCGGGGGTTCCAGGGGTTCCAGGGGTTCCAGGGGGTGCTCGGTGGAGGCCATGCCCAGCCAGAGTGGCCCTTCCCCGGGCAGAGTCTGGGGAGAGTGGGGGGTGGCTCTGGAGGTGCTCCGGGGGCTCCAGGGGCTGCTTGGTGGAGACCATGCCCAGCCAGAGTGGCCCTTCCCCCGGGTGAGTCTGGGGACAGTGGGGGGTGGCCCTGGAGGGCCTCCGGGGGTTCCAGGGGGTGCTCGGCGGAGGCCATGCCCGGCCAGAGTGTCCCTTCCCCGGGCAGAGTCTGGGGAGAGTGGGGGGGTGGCTCTGGAGGTGCTCCGGGGGCTCCAGGGGGTGCTCAGTGGAGGCCATGCCCAGCCAGAGTGGCCCCTTCCCGGGCAGAGTCTGGAGGAGTGGGGGGTGGCTCTGGAGGTGCTCCGGGGGCTCCAGGGGTTCCAGGGGGTGGTCGGCGGAGGCCATGCCCAGCCAGAGTGGCCCTTCCCCGGGGTGAGTCTGGGGAGAGTGGGGGGTGGCTCTGGAGGGCCTCCGGGGGTTCCAGGGGCTCCAGGGGGTGCTTGGTGGAGGCCATGCCCAGCCAGAGTGGCCCTTCCCCGGGGTGAGTCTGGGGAGAGTGGGGGGTGGCTCTGGGGGTGCTCCGGGGGCTCCAGGGGGTGCTCGGCGGAGGCCATGCCCAGCCAGAGTGTCCCTTCCCCGGGGTGAGTCTGGAGGAGTGGGGGGTGGCCCTGGAGGTGCTCCGGGGGCTCCAGGGGCTCCAGGGGGTGCTCGGCGGAGGCCATGCCCAGCCAGAGTGTCCCTTCCCCGGGGTGAGTCTGGAGGAGTGGGGGGTGGCTCTGGAGGTGCTCCGGGGGCTCCAGGGGGTGCTTGGTGGAGACCATGCCCAGCCAGAGTGTCCCTTCCCCGGGGTGAGTCTGGGGAGAGTGGGGGGTGGCTCTGGGGGTGCTCCCGGGGGCTCCAGGGGGTGCTTGGTGGAGACCATGCCCAGCCAGAGTGGCCTTCCCCGGGGTGAGTCTGGGGAGAGTGGGGGGTGGCTCTGGAGGGCCTCCGGGGGTTCCAGGGGTTCCAGGGGTTCCAGGGGGTGCTCGGTGGAGGCCATGCCCAGCCAGAGTGGCCCTTCCCCGGGCAGAGTCTGGGGAGAGTGGGGGGTGGCTCTGGAGGTGCTCCGGGGGCTCCAGGGGCTGCTTGGTGGAGACCATGCCCAGCCAGAGTGGCCCTTCCCCCGGGTGAGTCTGGGGACAGTGGGGGGTGGCCCTGGAGGGCCTCCGGGGGTTCCAGGGGGTGCTCGGCGGAGGCCATGCCCGGCCAGAGTGTCCCTTCCCCGGGCAGAGTCTGGGGAGAGTGGGGGGTGGCTCTGGAGGTGCTCCGGGGGCTCCAGGGGTTCCAGGGGGTGGTCGGCGGAGGCCATGCCCAGCCAGAGTGTCCCTTCCCCGGGGTGAGTCTGGAGGAGAGTGGGGGGTGGCTCTGGGGGTGCTCCGGGGGCTCCAGGGGGTGCTCGGCGGAGGCCATGCCCAGCCAGAGTGTCCCTTCCCCGGGGTGAGTCTGGAGGAGTGGGGGGTGGCCCTGGAGGTGCTCCGGGGGCTCCAGGGGCTCCAGGGGGTGCTCGGTGGGGGCCATGCCCAGCCAGAGTGTCCCTTCCCCGGGGTGAGTCTGGAGGAGTGGGGGGTGGCTCTGGAGGTGCTCCGGGGGCTCCAGGGGGTGCTTGGTGGAGACCATGCCCAGCCAGAGTGGCCCTCCCCCGGGGTGAGTCTGGGGAGAGTGGGG
>NW_027316516.1:0-11409 GCF_026437365.1 Eucyclogobius newberryi | reverse complement strand
CAAAGCAAAAAGTACTACACACTACGCACAAAGCAAAAAGCACTACACACTACGCACAAAGCAAAAAGCACTACACACTACGCACAAAGCAAAAAGCACTATACACTACTACACACTACGCACAAAGCAAAAAGCACTACACACTACGCACAAAGCAAAAATCACTACACACTACGCACAAAGCAAAAAGCACTACACACTACGCACAAAGCAAAAAGCAAAAACAGAACCACTCCCCAAGAGTGGAAGAAGTAGAAAAACATGCAACAGCAATGAACAGACACAGATGAACTAAAATAAACACTGTTGATAGGGAAAGTGAGAAGAAGCATAGTTTCTGGGCCTCGAGCACTGTCAGAGTGTGCTCTTTTCTTTTAGTTCCTGTTTGTAATCCTGCTGCTGTATTTTGAATCCTCTAATCTACATGTAACAAATGCATAAATACTATTAATATAATAATTTTAGCTCTATTACCCAGATGAAAGTTTTACAGGCTTGATTTAAATGCGCTTTGAACAAGAGCTCAAAGACCCCAAGGTTTCTTATCTGATCAGATAAAGTGTAGACGTTTAGGGCCCAGTACAATGACCATGATTCTTTCAGGGTTAAGAAGCAAATAATTAAATGTCATCCATGTTTTTATCTCCTTCACACAAGCACTATGTCTGTCTGCTCGATCGCTCTGATCGGGTTTCATTGATAAATACAGCAGAGTGTCATCTGCATAGCAGTGGAAGTTAATGTCATGATTTCTGATAATGTTGCCTAATGGCAGCATATAAAGAGTAAACAGAATTGGACCGAGTACTGACCCCTGTGGTAGGCCATAGTTACTTTAGAACAAAGTGAGGAGCTCTGGTTTACATTAACAAACTGGTTGTTGACCTCTGCAGTAGAATGTTGTGGTCGATGGTGTCCATCAACCAACAGAACCATGAATGTGGACTGTAGACAATAAGCACTTTCTAATGATGTATTTGTATCAACAGCAGCGCACTTTTCTAAATGGTGTGGGGTGTGTGGTGTGGTGTGTGGTGTGGTGTGTGGTGTGTGGTGTGGTGGTGTGTGGTGTGTGGTGTGGTGTGTGGTGTGGTGTGTGGTGTGTGGTGTGGTGGTGTGTGGTGTGTGGTGTGGTGTGTGGTGTGGTGAGTGGTGGGGTGGTGTGGTGTGTGGTGTGGTGGTGTGTGGTGTGTGGTGTGGTGTGTGGTGTGTGGTGGTGTGGTGTGTGGTGTGGTGGGGTGTGTGGTGTGTGGTGTGGTGTGTGGTGTGGTGTGGTGTGTGGTGTGTGGTGTGGTGTGTGGTGTGGTGTGTGGTGTGTGGTGGTGTGGTGTGTGGTGTGGTGGGGTGTGTGGTGTGGTGTGTGGTGTGTGGTGTGGTGTGGTGTGTGGTGTGTGGTGTGTGGTGTGGTGTGTGGTGTGGTGGTGTGTGGTGTGTGGTGTGGTGTGTGGTGTGGGGTGTGGTGTGGTGTGTGGTGTGTGGTGTGTGGTGGTGTGGTGTGGTGGGGTGTGTGGTGTGTGGTGTGGTGTGGTGTGTGGTGTGGTGTGTGGTGTGGTGTGTGGTGTGGTGTGTGGTGTGGTGGGGTGTGGTGTGGTGGGGTGTGGTGTGGTGTGGTGTGTGGTGGGGTGGTGTGTGGTGGTGTGGGGTGTGGTGTGTGGTGTGTGGTGTGGTGAGTGGTGTGGTGAGTGGTGTGGTGTGTGGTGTGTGGTGTGGTGGTGTGTGGTGTGGTGGGGTGTGTGGTGTGTGGTGTGGTGTGTGGTGTGGTGGTGTGTGGTGTGTGGTGTGGTGTGTGGTGTGGTGAGTGGTGTGGTGTGTGGTGTGTGGTGTGGTGGTGTGTGGTGTGTGGTGTGGTGTGTGGTGTGGTGTGTGGTGTGTGGTGTGGTGGTGTGTGGTGTGTGGTGTGGTGTGTGGTGTGGTGTGTGGTGTGTGGTGGTGTGGTGTGTGGTGTGGTGGGGTGTGTGGTGTGGTGTGTGGTGTGTGGTGTGGTGTGGTGTGTGGTGTGTGGTGTGTGGTGTGGTGTGTGGTGTGGTGGTGTGTGGTGTGTGGTGTGGTGTGTGGTGTGGGGTGTGGTGTGGTGTGTGGTGTGTGGTGTGTGGTGGTGTGGTGTGGTGGGGTGTGTGGTGTGTGGTGTGGTGTGTGGTGTGGTGAGTGGTGTGGTGTGTGGTGTGTGGTGTGGTGGTGTGTGGTGTGTGGTGTGGTGTGTGGTGTGGTGAGTGGTGGGGTGGTGTGGTGTGTGGTGTGGTGGTGTGTGGTGTGTGGTGTGGTGTGTGGTGTGTGGTGGTGTGGTGTGTGGTGTGGTGGGGTGTGTGGTGTGTGGTGTGGTGTGTGGTGTGGTGTGGTGTGTGGTGTGGTGTGTGGTGTGGTGTGTGGTGTGTGGTGGTGTGGTGTGTGGTGTGGTGGGGTGTGTGGTGTGGTGTGTGGTGTGGTGTGGTGTGGTGTGTGGTGTGTGGTGTGTGGTGTGGTGTGTGGTGTGGTGGTGTGTGGTGTGTGGTGTGGTGTGTGGTGTGGGGTGTGGTGTGGTGTGTGGTGTGTGGTGTGTGGTGGTGTGGTGTGGTGGGGTGTGTGGTGTGTGGTGTGGTGTGGTGTGTGGTGTGGTGTGGTGTGTGGTGTGGTGTGTGGTGTGGTGTGTGGTGTGGTGGGGTGTGGTGTGGTGGGGTGTGGTGTGGTGTGGTGTGTGGTGGGGTGGTGTGTGGTGGTGTGGGGTGTGGTGTGGTGTGGTGTGTGGTGTGGTGTGTGGTGTGTGGTGTGGTGTGTGGTGTGTGGTGTGGTGTGGTGTGTGGTGTGTGGTGTGGTGGTGTGTGGTGTGTGGTGTGGTGTGTGGTGTGTGGTGTGTGGTGGTGTGGTGTGGTGGGGTGTGTGGTGTGTGGTGTGGTGTGGTGTGTGGTGTGGTGTGTGGTGTGGTGTGTGGTGTGGTGGGGTGTGGTGTGGTGTGTGGTGGGGTGGTGTGTGGTGGTGTGGGGTGTGGTGTGGTGGGGTGTGGTGTGTGGTGGGGTGGTGTGTGGTGGTGTGGGGTGTGGTGTGGTGGGGTGTGGTGGGGTGTGGTGTGGTGTGTGGTGTGGTGTGTGGTGTGGTGTGGTGTGTGGTGGGGTGTGGTGTGGTGGGGTGTGGTGTGGTGTGGTGTGTGGTGTGTGGTGTGGTGTGGGGTGTGGTGTGGTGTGTGGTGTGTGGTGTGTGGTGGTGTGGTGTGGTGGGGTGTGTGGTGTGTGGTGTGGTGTGGTGTGTGGTGTGGTGTGTGGTGTGGTGTGTGGTGTGGTGTGTGGTGTGGTGGGGTGTGGTGTGGTGGGGTGTGGTGTGGTGTGGTGTGTGGTGGGGTGGTGTGTGGTGGTGTGGGGTGTGGTGTGTGGTGTGTGGTGTGGTGAGTGGTGTGGTGAGTGGTGTGGTGTGTGGTGTGTGGTGTGGTGGTGTGTGGTGTGGTGGGGTGTGTGGTGTGTGGTGTGGTGTGTGGTGTGGTGGTGTGTGGTGTGTGGTGTGGTGTGTGGTGTGGTGAGTGGTGTGGTGTGTGGTGTGTGGTGGTGTGGTGTGTGGTGTGGTGGGGTGTGTGGTGTGGTGTGTGGTGTGTGGTGTGGTGTGGTGTGTGGTGTGTGGTGTGTGGTGTGGTGTGTGGTGTGGTGGTGTGTGGTGTGTGGTGTGGTGTGTGGTGTGGGGTGTGGTGTGGTGTGTGGTGTGTGGTGTGTGGTGGTGTGGTGTGGTGGGGTGTGTGGTGTGTGGTGTGGTGTGTGGTGTGGTGAGTGGTGTGGTGTGTGGTGTGTGGTGTGGTGGTGTGTGGTGTGTGGTGTGGTGTGTGGTGTGGTGAGTGGTGGGGTGGTGTGGTGTGTGGTGTGGTGGTGTGTGGTGTGTGGTGTGGTGTGTGGTGTGTGGTGGTGTGGTGTGTGGTGTGGTGGGGTGTGTGGTGTGTGGTGTGGTGTGTGGTGTGGTGTGGTGTGTGGTGTGTGGTGTGGTGTGTGGTGTGGTGTGTGGTGTGTGGTGGTGTGGTGTGTGGTGTGGTGGGGTGTGTGGTGTGGTGTGTGGTGTGTGGTGTGGTGTGGTGTGTGGTGTGTGGTGTGTGGTGTGGTGTGTGGTGTGGTGGTGTGTGGTGTGTGGTGTGGTGTGTGGTGTGGGGTGTGGTGTGGTGTGTGGTGTGTGGTGTGTGGTGGTGTGGTGTGGTGGGGTGTGTGGTGTGTGGTGTGGTGTGGTGTGTGGTGTGGTGTGTGGTGTGGTGTGTGGTGTGGTGTGTGGTGTGGTGGGGTGTGGTGTGGTGGGGTGTGGTGTGGTGTGGTGTGTGGTGGGGTGGTGTGTGGTGGTGTGGGGGGTGTGGTGTGGGGGGGGGGGTGGGGTGTGTGGGTGTGGGGTGGTGTGTGGTGTGTGGTGTGGGGTGGTGTGGGGGGGTGTGGTGTGGTGGGTGTGGGGTGTGGGGGGGGTGTGGGGTGTGGGGGTGTGGTGGGGGGGGGGGGGGGGGGGGGTGTGGGGGTGTGGGGGTGGTGTGGGGGTGGGGTGTGGTGTGTGGTGGGGGGTGTGGGTGGGGTGGGGGGGGGGTGTGGGGGTGTGGTGGGGGTGGGGGGGGTGGTGGTGGGGGGGGTGTGGTGTGGTGGGGGTGTGGGGTGTGGGGGGGTGGTGTGTGGTGGTGTGGGGGGGGGGGTGGGGGGGGGGGTGGTGGGGGTGTGGTGGGGGTGTGTGGTGGGGGTGTGTGGTGTGGTGTGGTGTGTGGTGGGGGTGGGGGTGGGGTGGGGTGTGGTGTGGTGTGGTGTGTGGTGTGTGGTGTGTGGGGTGTGGTGTGTGGTGGGTGGTGTGTGGTGTGGGTGTGGGGTGGTGTGGTGTGGGGGGTGGGGGGGGGGTGTGGTGTGGGGGTGGGGTGGTGTGGTGTGGGGTGTGTGGTGGTGTGGGGGTGTGGTGTGGTGTGTGGTGTGGTGTGTGGTGTGGTGGGGGGGTGGGTGTGGTGTGGTGTGGTGGGGTGGTGTGTGGTGTGTGGGGTGTGGTGTGGGGGTGTGGTGTGGTGTGGTGGGGGGGGGGGGGTGGTGGTGTGGTGGGTGGTGTGTGGGGGGGTGGGGTGTGGTGGGGGGGGGGGGGGGGGTGTGGTGTGGGGGGGGGTGGTGTGGTGGTGTGTGGTGTGGGGGGTGGTGTGGGGGTGGGTGGTGTGGGTGGTGGGGGGGTGGGGGGGTGGGGGGGGGGGGGTGTGTGGGGGGGGGGTGGGGGGGTGTGGGGGGGGGGGGTGGGGTGTGGGTGTGTGGTGTGGTGTGTGGTGTGTGGGGGTGGGGGGGTGTGGGGTGGGGGGGTGGTGTGGTGTGTGGTGGGGTGGTGTGTGGTGGTGTGTGGTGGTGTGGGGTGTGGTGGTGTGGTGGTGTGGTGGTGTGGGGTGTGGTGGTGTGGGGTGTGGTGGTGTGGGGTGTGGTGGTGTGGTGTGTGGTGGGGTGTAGTGTCAGAATGAATTGCTTTGAATTGTTTCTATACTATATATTATATCAGGGAAAATGTAGTGTGTGGTGTGGTGTAGTCCTGAGAAACATTTGACCCTGTCTTCCCCCTCAGCCCATGTGCACATTTGACCCTGTCTTCCCCCTCAGCCCATGTGCACATTTGACCCTGTCTTCCCCCTCAGCCCATGTGCACATTTGACCCTGTCTTCCCCCTCAGCCCATGTGCACATTTGACCCTGTCTTCCCCCTCAGCCCATGTGCACATTTGACCCTGTCTTCCCCCTCAGCCCATGTGCACATTTGACCCTGTCTTCCCCCTCAGCCCATGTGCAGGCCTGCAGAGCGCTCATGATCATCGCCTTGCTCCTGGGCCTGGGCGCCATGGTCGTGGCTCTGCTCGGACTGAAGTGTATCAAGATCGGCTCGTCCACCGAACAGTCCAAGGCCAAACTGGCGGCGACCGGAGGAATACTGAGCATGCTCGGAGGTGCGCTTCATTTACTCATCTTCTCTACATCAGTGGTTTCCATAGTTGAGGTCGGGACCACGGAGGGATCGCAAAGTATGATCAGGGGCTCGTAAGATGATTTTAAGATCTAATGTTACTGTTTTCACTTAAAAGAGATAAAATACATGAAATGTTTCAGTGAAATAAGGTCTGATAACATAATAAACTACTCAAATAACTTCAATTAAACCTCATTTTAAGTGGTTTGAATCTTGAAGTTTTGCTGTAGAGGTCCCAAGTCCGTTTCATAGTTACTTTGAGAGGTCCAGTGCAGTGTCCTGCAGGCTTAACGTTAGAACGCGTTTTACACACAAATCTTGTGTGTGTCGAGTTTTTAAACTCCACACACATGCTCTAATGTATGATAGAGTAAAGCAGTTCAATTGAGCCCAAAAAATATCTAATTTTTAAGTTAATACTAAAGAGCAACTTTTTATTTTTTTTTACTTTATTTTATTATTATTAATATTATTATTTTATCTTTTTTTTTTTAAATATTTAAAAAAAAAAGTTTTATTTTATTTAGTTTTTTCCTCCATTCGCTATTAAGATATGAGAGGAGTTTTGTTAATAAGAGTTTTTTTTGTTTTGTTCTTCTATTAAGAGTGTTTTTTTGAAAGTTCCTGTTAGTTATCTGTCCTTTCCTCTGTATCTACTGCGTTGTAACACCAAAATTTCCCCATGTGTGGACAATAAAGGATTATCTTATCTTATAATATCTGTGCTGGGCAAAACTTATTTCACTTTATTATTAAAGTGTCGTTATTACTCTGAACCCATCTGTACATTTCTAAAATGTATTTTCCCTGATATAATATATAGTATAGAAACAACTCTGATTTCCATTAGCTATAGTTAAAAATGACAGATGACATGTGAGTGTGCTTGTGTCAGGTCTGTGCACGCTGACCGCCGCCTCGTGGTACGCCCACAGGGTCATCCAGGAGTTCTACGACCCCTTCCTCGGTGGAATCAGGTACAACTGCACCGCACACACTCAACATTTTCATCCAATTTCATCCAAAGGCCTAAGCATAATTTATTAGAGGTTTAACTCCCAAAATTAGGCAAAATTAGATTTAGGTTTTTTTGTACCCAATTATCCGTAAGATAGTTTATTCAATTAGTAAATAAGATATGCAAAAGCCCTTCTATATTTTTTGATCTATAATATGTCAACAAAATTAAAACTATGGCGATTTTAGAAAAAATAAAATGTTCTAACATTCATGTTCATGAACTTCAAATTGCTATCTCTAAATGTAAAATTCTTTTGCACAGGTTTGAGCTTGGGTCGGGGCTGTACCTGTGTTGGGGCGGAGCAGCCCTGGCACTGCTCGGTGGCGCCCTCTTGTGCACCGCCTGTAAGAGAGCTGGATCCCAGAAGACAGGGTCAGTGGCTGCGCCCTAAGTGTGTCACATACGGCTGGGCTTTCTAGTCTCTCTAGTTTAGATAGTCTTGGTTTGTGTTATCAAGTACAGGATGGTTCAATATATATATGCTGCTCTGGTCATGTTTGTGCTGCTCTGGTCTGGTCGTGTTTGTGCTGCTCTGGTCATGTTTGTGCTGCTCTGGTCATATTTGTGCTGCTCTGGTCGTGTTTGTGCTGCTCTGGTCATGTCTGTGCTTCTCTGGTCATGTTTGTGCCGCTCTGGTCTGGTCGTGTTTGTGCTGCTCTGGTCGTGTTTGTTCTGCTCTGGTCATGTCTGTGCTGCTCTGGTCGTGTTTGTTCTGCTCTGGTCATGTCTGTGCTGCTCTGGTCGTGTTTGTTCTGCTCTGGTCATGTTTGTGCTGCTCTGGTCATGTCTGTGCTGCTCTGGTCGTGTTTGTGCTGCTCTGGTCATGTCTGTGCTGCTCTGGTCGTGTTTGTGCTGCTCTGGTCATGTTTGTGCTGCTCTGGTCGTGTTTGTGCTGCTCTGGTCATGTTTGTGCTGCTCTGGTCATGTCTGTGCTGCTCTGGTCATGTCTGTGCTGCTCTGGTCATGTCTGTGCTGCTCTGGTCGTGTTTGTGCTGCTCTGGTCATGTCTGTGCTGCTCTGGTCATGTTTGTGCTGCTCTGGTCATGTTTGTGCTGCTCTGGTCGTGTTTGTGCTGCTCTGGTCATGTTTGTGCTGCTCTGGTCATGTCTGTGCTGCTCTGGTCGTGTTTGTGCTGCTCTGGTCATGTCTGTGCTGCTCTGGTCATGTCTGTGCTGCTCTGGTCGTGTTTGTTCTGCTCTGGTCATGTTTGTGCTGCTCTGCTCTGGTCATGTTTGTGCTGCTCTGGTCATGTCTGTGCTGCTCTGGTCGTGTTTGTGCTGGTCTGGTCATGTCTGTGCTGCTCTGGTCTGGTCGTGTTTGTGCTGCTCTGGTCATGTCTGTGCTGCTCTGGTCATGTCTGTGCTGCTCTGGTCGTGTTTGTGCTGCTCTGGTCGTGTTTGTGCTGCTCTGGTCATGTCTGTGCTGCTCTGGTCATGTCTGTGCTGCTCTGGTCGTGCTTGTTCTGCTCTGGTCATGTTTGTGCTGCTCTGGTCTGGTCGTGTTTGTGCTGCTCTGGTCTGGTCGTGTTTGTGCTGCTCTGGTCATGTCTGTGCTGCTCTGGTCTGGTCGTGTTTGTGCTGCTCTGGTCATGTCTGTGCTGCTCTGGTCTGGTCGTGTTTGTGCTGCTCTGGTCATGTCTGTGCTGCTCTGGTCATGTCTGTGCTGCTCTGGTCGTGTTTGTGCTGCTCTGGTCATGTTTGTGCTGCTCTGGTCATGTCTGTGCTGCTCTGGTCATGTCTGTGCTGCTCTGGTCATGTCTGTGCTGCTCTGGTCGTGTTTGTGCTGCTCTGGTCATGTTTGTGCTGCTCTGGTCATGTCTGTGCTGCTCTGGTCATGTCTGTGCTGCTCTGGTCATGTCTGTGCTGCTCTGGTCGTGTTTGTGCTGCTCTGGTCATGTCTGTGCTGCTCTGGTCATGTTTGTGCTGCTCTGGTCATGTTTGTGCTGCTCTGGTCGTGTTTGTGCTGCTCTGGTCATGTTTGTGCTGCTCTGGTCATGTCTGTGCTGCTCTGGTCGTGTTTGTGCTGCTCTGGTCATGTCTGTGCTGCTCTGGTCATGTCTGTGCTGCTCTGGTCGTGTTTGTTCTGCTCTGGTCATGTTTGTGCTGCTCTGCTCTGGTCATGTTTGTGCTGCTCTGGTCATGTCTGTGCTGCTCTGGTCGTGTTTGTGCTGGTCTGGTCATGTCTGTGCTGCTCTGGTCTGGTCGTGTTTGTGCTGCTCTGGTCATGTCTGTGCTGCTCTGGTCATGTCTGTGCTGCTCTGGTCGTGTTTGTTCTGCTCTGGTCATGTTTGTGCTGCTCTGGTCTGGTCGTGTTTGTGCTGCTCTGGTCGTGTTTGTTCTGCTCTGGTCATGTTTGTGCTGCTCTGGTCTGGTCGTGTTTGTGCTGCTCTGGTCATGTCTGTGCTGCTCTGGTCGTGTTTGTGCTGCTCTGGTCGTGTTTGTGCTGCTCTGGTCATGTCTGTGCTGCTCTGGTCATGTCTGTGCTGCTCTGGTCGTGTTTGTTCTGCTCTGGTCATGTTTGTGCTGCTCTGGTCTGGTCGTGTTTGTGCTGCTCTGGTCATGTCTGTGCTGCTCTGGTCATGTTTGTGCTGCTCTGGTCTGGTCGTGTTTGTTCTGCTCTGGTCATGTCTGTGCTGCTCTGGTCTGGTCGTGTTTGTGCTGCTCTGGTCATGTCTGTGCTGCTCTGGTCATGTTTGTGCTGCTCTGGTCTGGTCGTGTTTGTTCTGCTCTGGTCATGTCTGTGCTGCTCTGGTCTGGTCGTGTTTGTGCTGCTCTGGTCATGTCTGTGCTGCTCTGGTCTGGTCGTGTTTGTTCTGTTCTGGTCATGTCTGTGCTGCTCTGGTCTGGTCGTGTTTGTGCTGCTCTGGTCATGTCTGTGCTGCTCTGGTCTGGTCGTGTTTGTGCTGCTCTGGTCATGTCTGTGCTGCTCTGGTTTACTTACTTGCACGGGCAGAACGCGTCCCCTCCGCGGTGCTCTCCGGAGAATGGTCTTGGTCCCGGTACAAAGCGCATAGTCCGACATTCGCTGCATTTCCCCCAAACCAGTAATTGTCCCGGTTTTGCACAGGCTTCATCCCATGTGACCAGGACTTAACCAGGTCTAAACCGGGTCTAAACCGGGTCTAAACCGGGTCTAAACCGTTCGTTGGCTTCGGGAAAGGAATGAACCAAACGCACGCCATTTCACGTTTATGGGCGTAGCGAGAATCACTCTTGCACGTTCCATAGCAGCAGTGTTTGTTGCTCACCATCTTTCTGTATCAAATAAGTCGATTCTGGTTCGTAATAATCCGTTTTGAGCATCGTTCTATGCCGTGTTTTCTATGGGAATTGATGGTCTAGCAGTTTTCATTGGCTGACATACAGGTACTCACTGTTACCGCGGTGACGTCACATGGCTATTTTCAGCTCGGCCGCGTCGATCTATTCTTCCTCTGTTCCCCATTGTCTGAGACATTCACTGAGCATGAGGATGTTTCATCCTACATAGTGGCTCTCACACTCACTAGTCCCTGGCCTCTTTCCTTAAGGCTAGTGTACAATCTCAGGGTGCTGGATTTTGGGGGGAACCCTCCATGCAAGGTGAGGTGCTTTAGCATCTTAATGTCTGTGGTGTGTTTATCTTCCGTTGGCCACCTTATTATTGTTGCAGTGTATCTGATCGCTGGCAAGGCATTTGCCAGCGATCAGAGATTTGTTTTTGCCATTGAGCTGGCTTCACAGGACTTGCCTTAATCATTTTACGTATTTGGCTGTTGCTGCTGTCCTTGTTAAGGTTGCCATTTGCATGCGGTATTCCAAGGTACTTCAGGTGCATCCTAATGTCTGCTATTGATCCTTCTGGGAGTGAGACCCTTTCTGTGTGGACCACCTTCCCTCTCTTTGTCACCACCCGAGTACATCTCTCTAGCCCGAATGACAATGCCAATTTCAGCGCTGAAGATCCTGGTTGTGTGGCTCAGTGAGTTTATGTCTCGCGTGGTCTTAAACTACAGCTTGATGTAATCCATGTAGAGGAGGTGACTGATTGAAGCATTCATTGACAGTCTTTGGTTGATTGATTATTTGGCTGAGGGGGTTCAGACCTAAGCAGAACAGCAGTGGGGACAGAGCCTCTCCTTGTTATATGCCACATCATGTAGACTTGTGCAAGTGGTTTTCCAGAGCACATCGAGTCCTGTTTATGTAGTACATCTCCAAACATTCAGTGATCCATGCATGTAGCACTGAGTCATATACTTCCTTGTAATCAATCCAGGCAGTGCACAGGAGTGTGTTGGGTTCTACAGTCTTGAGCGACTGTTCAGTCAACCATGTGTTGGTGTTTCGCTCCTCTGGTGTCTTTGAAGATGCCCTTCTGTGCTATGTTGATCTATACGCCCACTTATCTTAGCCACAATGATGTCTGACACAAGCTTCCATGTTGTGGAGAAACAGATTATTGGCCAATAGTTGAATGGGGCTGTACCCGTCCAGTTTTTCATACCTGAGACTC
>NW_027316515.1:0-11720 GCF_026437365.1 Eucyclogobius newberryi | reverse complement strand
ACCTCTTCTCTCTTTCCTCAGGTTGGCATCCTAAAGGTCTCCTGGTGGCCTCTCTTACCTCTTCTCTCTTTCCTCAGGTTGGCATCCTAAAGGTCTCCTGGTGGCCTCTCTTACCTCTTCTCTCTTTCCTCAGGTTGGCATCCTAAAGGTCTCCTGGTTGCCTCTCTTACCTCTTCTCTCTTTCCTCAGGTTGGCATCCTAAAGGTCTCCTGGTGGCCTCTCTTACCTCTTCTCTCTTTCCTCAGGTTGGCATCCTAAAGGTCTCCTGGTGGCCTCTCTTTCCTCAGGTTGGCATCCTAAAGGTCTCCTGGTGGCCTCTCTTACCTCTTCTCTCTTTCCTCAGGTTGGCATCCTAAAGGTCTCCTGGTGGCCTCTCTTACCTCTTCTCTCTTTCCTCAGGTTGGCATCCTAAAGGTCTCCTGGTGGCTCACCTTCATGAGCACAAAGCTGCTGTGAACAGAATCCGGGTTTCAGACGAACATTCCATCTTCGCCACAGCTTCAAACGACGGCACCGTCAAAGTGTGGGACAGTCAGAAGATGGAGGGCAAGACCACCACAACCAGGTACTCTTTGCACCACCAGGTGCTCTGCACCACCAGGTGCTCTCTGCAGTGAGGTGCTCTCTCCACCACCAGGTACTCTCTGCACCACCAGGTACTGACCTCCTCTCATGTGTTTCAGGTCCGTGCTGACGTACTCTCGTCTCGGGGGACATGTGAAGACATTGTCCTTCTGTCAGGGGTCTCATTATCTGGCCGCCGCCTCAGACAACGGCTCCATCCAACTGCTCACCATCGAGGCCAACAAGCCCCCCAAGTCTCCCAAAGTCCAGGCCTTCCAGACCAGGTGAGACCAGGACCAGGACCAGACCAGGTGAGACCAGGACCAGACCAGGTGAGACCAGGACCAGACCAGGACCAGACCAGGACCAGACCAGGACCAGACCTGGACCAGACCAGGTGAGACCAGGACCAGATTAGTTGAGACCAGCACCAGGACCAAACCAGGACCAGGACCAGAACTAATGAAGTACCAGGAGCAGGATTCTCCCATACTTTTTGTTCTGAAGTTTTGGTTCTTGACCTTGTGGAGGGGGACTCTGTGGTTCTTGACCTTGTGGTGGAGGACTCTGTGGTTCTTGACCTTGTGGAGGGGGACTCTGTGGTTCTTGACCTTGTGGAGGGGGACTCTGTGGTTCTTGACCTTGTGGAGGGGGACTCTGTGGTTCTTGACCTTGTGGAGGGGGACTCTGTGGTTCTTGACCTTGTGGAGGGGGACTCTGTGGTTCTTGACCTTGTGGAGGGGGACTCTGTGGTTCTTGACCTTGTGGTGGAGGACTCTGTGGTTTTTGACCTTGTGGAGGGGGACTCTGTGGTTCTTGACATTGTGGAGGGGGACTCTGTGGTTCTTGACCTTGTGGTGGAGGACTCTGTGGTTTTTGACCTTGTGGAGGGGGACTCTGTGGTTCTTGACCTTGTGGAGGGGGACTCTGTGGTTCTTGACCTTATGGAGGGGGACTCTGTGGTTCTTGACCTTGTGGAGGAGGACTCTGTGGTTCTAACTTGGTTCCTGTGGTGTCAGGAGCCTGGACCTGGTGGAGGGGGACTCTGTGGTTCTTGACCTTTTGGAGGGGGACTCTGTGGTTCTAACATGGTTCCTGTGGTGTCAGGAGCCTGGACCTGGTGGAGGGGGACTCTGTGGTTCTTGACTTTGTGGAGGGGGACTCTGTGGTTCTTGACCTTGTGGAGGGGGACTCTGTGGTTCTTGACCTGGTGGAGGAGGACTCTGTGGTTCTTGACCTTGTGGAGGGGGACTCTGTGGTTCTAACTTGGTTCCTGTGGTGTCAGAAGCCTGGACCTGGTGGAGGAGGACTCTGTGGTTCTTGACCTTGTGGAGGGGGACTCTGTGGTTCTAACTTGGTTCCTGTGGTGTCAGGAGCCTGGACCTGGTGGAGGAGGACTCTGTGGTTCTTGACCTTGTGGAGGGGGACTCTGTGGTTCTAACTTGGTTCCTGTGGTGTCAGAAGCCTGGACCTGGTGGAGGAGGACTCTTTGGTTATTGACCTTGTGGAGGGGGACTCTGTGGTTCTAATTTGGTTCCTGTGGTGTCAGGAGCCTGGATCTGGTGGAGGAGGACTCTGTGGTTCTTGACCTTGTGGAGGGGGACTCTGTGGTTCTAACTTGGTTCCTGTGGTGTCAGGAGCCTGAACCTGGTGGAGGGGGACTCTGTGGTTCTTGACCTGGTGGAGGAGGACTCTGTGGTTCTTGACCTTGTGGAGGGGGACTCTGTGGTTCTAACTTGGTTCCTGTGGTGTCAGGAGCCTGAACCTGGTGGAGGAGGACTCTGTGGTTCTTGACCTGGTGGAGGAGGACTCTGTGGTTCTTGACCTTGTGGAGGGGGACTCTGTGGTTCTAACTTGGTTCCTGTGGTGTCAGGAGCCTGAACCTGGTGGAGGGGGACTCTGTGGTTCTTGACCTGGTGGAGGAGGACTCTGTGGTTCTTGACCTTGTGGAGGGGGACTCTGTGGTTCTAACTTGGTTCCTGTGGTGTCAGGAGCCTGAACCTGGTGGAGGGGGACTCTGTGGTTCTTGACCTGGTGGAGGAGGACTCTGTGGTTCTTGACCTTGTGGAGGGGGACTCTGTGGTTCTAACTTGGTTCCTGTGGTGTCAGGAGCCTGGACCTGGTGGAGGAGGATTCTGTGGTTCTTGACCTTGTGGAGGGGGACTCTGTGGTTCTAACTTGGTTCCTGTGGTGTCAGGAGCCTGGATCTGGTGGAGGAGGACTCTGTGGTTCTTGACCTTGTGGAGGGGGACTCTGTGGTTCTAACTTGGTTCCTGTGGTGTCAGGAGCCTGAACCTGGTGGAGGGGGACTCTGTGGTTCTTGACCTGGTGGAGGAGGACTCTGTGGTTCTTGACCTTGTGGAGGGGGACTCTGTGGTTCTAACTTGGTTCCTTCGGTGTCAGGAGCCTGAACCTGGTGGAGGGGGACTCTGTGGTTCTTGACCTGGTGGAGGGGGACTCTGTGGTTCTTGACCTTGTGGAGGGGGACTCTGTGGTTCTAACTTGGTTCCTGTGGTGTCAGGAGCCTGGACCTGGTGGAGGAGGATTCTGTGGTTCTTGACCTTGTGGAGGGGGACTCTGTGGTTCTAACTTGGTTCCTGTGGTGTCAGGAGCCTGAACCTGGTGGAGGGGGACTCTGTGGTTCTTGACCTGGTGGAGGAGGACTCTGTGGTTCTTGACCTTGTGGAGGGGGACTCTGTGGTTCTAACTTGGTTCCTGTGGTGTCAGGAGCCTGGACCTGGTGGAGGAGGACTCTGTGGTTCTTGACCTTGTGGAGGGGGACTCTGTGGTTCTAACTTGGTTCCTGTGGTGTCAGGAGCCTGAACCTGGTGGAGGGGGACTCTGTGGTTCTTGACCTGGTGGAGGAGGACTCTGTGGTTCTTGACCTTGTGGAGGGGGACTCTGTGGTTCTAACTTTGTTCCTGTGGTGTCAGGAGCCTGAACCTGGTGGAGGGGGACTCTGTGGTTCTTGACCTGGTGGAGGAGGACTCTGTGGTTCTTGACCTTGTGGAGGGGGACTCTGTGGTTCTAACTTGGTTCCTGTGGTGTCAGGAGCCTGAACCTGGTGGAGGGGGACTCTGTGGTTCTTGACCTGGTGGAGGAGGACTCTGTGGTTCTTGACCTTGTGGAGGGGGACTCTGTGGTTCTAACTTGGTTCCTGTGGTGTCAGGAGCCTGAACCTGGTGGAGGGGGACTCTGTGGTTCTTGACCTGGTGGAGGAGGACTCTGTGGTTCTTCACCTTGTGGAGGGGGACTCTGTGGTTCTAACTTGGTTCCTGTGGTGTCAGGAGCCTGGACCTGGTGGAGGAGGACTCTGTGGTTCTTGACCTTGTGGAGGGGGACTCTGTGGTTTTAACTTGGTTCCTGTGGTGTCAGGAGCCTGAACCTGGTGGAGGGGGACTCTGTGGTTCTTGACCTGGTGGAGGAGGACTCTGTGGTTCTTGACCTTGTGGAGGGGGACTCTGTGGTTCTAACTTGGTTCCTGTGGTGTCAGGAGCCTGGACCTGGTGGAGGAGGACTCTGTGGTTCTTGACCTTTTGGAGGGGGACTCTGTGGTTCTAACTTGGTTCCTGTGGTGTCAGGAGCCTGAACCTGGTGGAGGGGGACTCTGTGGTTCTTGACCTGGTGGAGGAGGACTCTGTGGTTCTTGACCTTGTGGAGGGGGACTCTGTGGTTCTAACTTGGTTCCTGTGGTGTCAGGAGCCTGGACCTGGTGGAGGAGGACTCTGTGGTTCTTGACCTTGTGGAGGGGGACTCTGTGGTTCTAACTTGGTTCCTGTGGTGTCAGGAGCCTGGACCTGGTGGAGGAGGACTCTGTGGTTCTTGACCTTGTGGAGGGGGACTCTGTGGTTCTAACTTGGTTCCTGTGGTGTCAGGAGCCTGAACCTGGTGGAGGGGGACTCTGTGGTTCTTGACCTGGTGGAGGAGGACTCTGTGGTTCTTGACCTTGTGGAGGGGGACTCTGTGGTTCTAACTTGGTTCCTGTGGTGTCAGGAGCCTGGACCTGGTGGAGGAGGACTCTGTGGTTCTTGACCTTTTGGAGGGGGACTCTGTGGTTCTAACTTGGTTCCTGTGGTGTCAGGAGCCTGAACCTGGTGGAGGGGGACTCTGTGGTTCTTGACCTGGTGGAGGAGGACTCTGTGGTTCTTGACCTTGTGGAGGGGGACTCTGTGGTTCTAACTTGGTTCCTGTGGTGTCAGGAGCCTGGACCTGGTGGAGGAGGACTCTGTGGTTCTTGACCTTGTGGAGGGGGACTCTGTGGTTCTAACTTGGTTCCTGTGGTGTCAGGAGCCTGAACCTGGTGGAGGGGGACTCTGTGGTTCTTGACCTGGTGGAGGAGGACTCTGTGGTTCTTGACCTTGTGGAGGGGGACTCTGTGGTTCTAACTTGGTTCCTGTGGTGTCAGGAGCCTGGACCTGGTGGAGGAGGACTCTGTGGTTCTTGACCTTGTGGAGGGGGACTCTGTGGTTCTAACTTGGTTCCTGTGGTGTCAGGAGCCTGGACCTGGTGGAGGAGGACTCTGTGGTTCTTGACCTTGTGGAGGGGGACTCTGTGGTTCTAACTTGGTTCCTGTGGTGTCAGGAGCCTGAACCTGGTGGAGGGGGACTCTGTGGTTCTTGACCTGGTGGAGGAGGACTCTGTGGTTCTTGACCTTGTGGAGGGGGACTCTGTGGTTCTAACTTGGTTCCTGTGGTGTCAGGAGCCTGGACCTGGTGGAGGAGGACTCTGTGGTTCTTGACCTTGTGGAGGGGGACTCTGTGGTTCTAACTTGGTTCCTGTGGTGTCAGGAGCCTGGACCTGGTGGAGGAGGACTCTGTGGTTCTTGACCTTGTGGAGGGGGACTCTGTGGTTCTAACTTGGTTCCTGTGGTGTCAGGAGCCTGAACCTGGTGGAGGGGGACTCTGTGGTTCTTGACCTGGTGGAGGAGGACTCTGTGGTTCTTGACCTTGTGGAGGGGGACTCTGTGGTTCTAACTTGGTTCCTGTGGTGTCAGGAGCCTGGACCTGGTGGAGGAGGACTCTGTGGTTCTTGACCTTGTGGAGGGGGACTCTGTGGTTCTAACTTGGTTCCTGTGGTGTCAGGAGCCTGGACCTGGTGGAGGGGGACTCTGTGGTTCTTGACCTGGTGGAGGAGGACTCTGTGGTTCTTGACCTTGTGGAGGGGGACTCTGTGGTTCTAACTTGGTTCCTGTGGTGTCAGGAGCCTGGACCTGGTGGAGGAGGACTCTGTGGTTCTTGACCTTGTGGAGGGGGACTCTGTGGTTCTAACTTGGTTCCTGTGGTGTCAGGAGCCTGGACCTGGTGGAGGAGGACTCTGTGGTTCTTGACCTTGTGGAGGGGGACTCTGTGGTTCTAACTTGGTTCCTGTGGTGTCAGGAGCCTGAACCTGGTGGAGGGGGACTCTGTGGTTCTTGACCTTGTGGAGGGGAACTCTGAGGTTCTTGACCTTGTGGATGGGGACTCTGTGGTTCTTGACCTTGTGGAGGGGGACTCTGTGGTTCTTGACCTTGTGGTGGAGGACTCTGTGGTTCTTGACCTTGTGGAGGGGGACTCTGTGGTTCTTGACCTTGTGGTGGAGGACTCTGTGGTTCTTGACATTGTGGAGGAGGACTCTGTGGTTCTTGACCTTGTGGTGGAGGACTCTGTGGTTCTTGACCTTGTGGTGGAGGACTCTGTGGTTCTTGACCTTGTGGAGGGGGACTCTGTGGTTCTTGACCTTGTGGTGGAGGACTCTGTGGTTCTTGACCTTGTGGAGGGGGACTCTGTGGTTCTTGACCTTGTGGAGGGGGACTCTGTGGTTCTTGACCTTGTGGAGGGGGACTCTGTGGTTCTTGACCTTGTGGAGGGGGACTCTGTGGTTCTTGACCTTGTGGAGGGGGACTCTGTGGTTCTTGACCTTGTGGAGGGGGACTCTGTGGTTCTTGACCTTGTGGTGGAGGACTCTGTGGTTTTTGACCTTGTGGAGGGGGACTCTGTGGTTCTTGACATTGTGGAGGGGGACTCTGTGGTTCTTGACCTTGTGGTGGAGGACTCTGTGGTTTTTGACCTTGTGGAGGGGGACTCTGTGGTTCTTGACCTTGTGGAGGGGGACTCTGTGGTTCTTGACCTTATGGAGGGGGACTCTGTGGTTCTTGACCTTGTGGAGGAGGACTCTGTGGTTCTAACTTGGTTCCTGTGGTGTCAGGAGCCTGGACCTGGTGGAGGGGGACTCTGTGGTTCTTGACCTTTTGGAGGGGGACTCTGTGGTTCTAACATGGTTCCTGTGGTGTCAGGAGCCTGGACCTGGTGGAGGGGGACTCTGTGGTTCTTGACTTTGTGGAGGGGGACTCTGTGGTTCTTGACCTTGTGGAGGGGGACTCTGTGGTTCTTGACCTGGTGGAGGAGGACTCTGTGGTTCTTGACCTTGTGGAGGGGGACTCTGTGGTTCTAACTTGGTTCCTGTGGTGTCAGAAGCCTGGACCTGGTGGAGGAGGACTCTGTGGTTCTTGACCTTGTGGAGGGGGACTCTGTGGTTCTAACTTGGTTCCTGTGGTGTCAGGAGCCTGGACCTGGTGGAGGAGGACTCTGTGGTTCTTGACCTTGTGGAGGGGGACTCTGTGGTTCTAACTTGGTTCCTGTGGTGTCAGAAGCCTGGACCTGGTGGAGGAGGACTCTTTGGTTATTGACCTTGTGGAGGGGGACTCTGTGGTTCTAATTTGGTTCCTGTGGTGTCAGGAGCC
This sequence comes from Eucyclogobius newberryi, assembly GCF_026437365.1. Lineage (NCBI taxonomy): Eukaryota > Metazoa > Chordata > Actinopteri > Gobiiformes > Gobiidae > Eucyclogobius > Eucyclogobius newberryi. The sequence continues at coordinate 4,438 of NW_027316515.1, read as the reverse complement.
TGGATCTGGTGGAGGAGGACTCTGTGGTTCTTGACCTTGTGGAGGGGGACTCTGTGGTTCTAACTTGGTTCCTGTGGTGTCAGGAGCCTGAACCTGGTGGAGGGGGACTCTGTGGTTCTTGACCTGGTGGAGGAGGACTCTGTGGTTCTTGACCTTGTGGAGGGGGACTCTGTGGTTCTAACTTGGTTCCTGTGGTGTCAGGAGCCTGAACCTGGTGGAGGAGGACTCTGTGGTTCTTGACCTGGTGGAGGAGGACTCTGTGGTTCTTGACCTTGTGGAGGGGGACTCTGTGGTTCTAACTTGGTTCCTGTGGTGTCAGGAGCCTGAACCTGGTGGAGGGGGACTCTGTGGTTCTTGACCTGGTGGAGGAGGACTCTGTGGTTCTTGACCTTGTGGAGGGGGACTCTGTGGTTCTAACTTGGTTCCTGTGGTGTCAGGAGCCTGAACCTGGTGGAGGGGGACTCTGTGGTTCTTGACCTGGTGGAGGAGGACTCTGTGGTTCTTGACCTTGTGGAGGGGGACTCTGTGGTTCTAACTTGGTTCCTGTGGTGTCAGGAGCCTGGACCTGGTGGAGGAGGATTCTGTGGTTCTTGACCTTGTGGAGGGGGACTCTGTGGTTCTAACTTGGTTCCTGTGGTGTCAGGAGCCTGGATCTGGTGGAGGAGGACTCTGTGGTTCTTGACCTTGTGGAGGGGGACTCTGTGGTTCTAACTTGGTTCCTGTGGTGTCAGGAGCCTGAACCTGGTGGAGGGGGACTCTGTGGTTCTTGACCTGGTGGAGGAGGACTCTGTGGTTCTTGACCTTGTGGAGGGGGACTCTGTGGTTCTAACTTGGTTCCTTCGGTGTCAGGAGCCTGAACCTGGTGGAGGGGGACTCTGTGGTTCTTGACCTGGTGGAGGAGGACTCTGTGGTTCTTGACCTTGTGGAGGGGGACTCTGTGGTTCTAACTTGGTTCCTGTGGTGTCAGGAGCCTGGACCTGGTGGAGGAGGATTCTGTGGTTCTTGACCTTGTGGAGGGGGACTCTGTGGTTCTAACTTGGTTCCTGTGGTGTCAGGAGCCTGAACCTGGTGGAGGGGGACTCTGTGGTTCTTGACCTGGTGGAGGAGGACTCTGTGGTTCTTGACCTTGTGGAGGGGGACTCTGTGGTTCTAACTTGGTTCCTGTGGTGTCAGGAGCCTGGACCTGGTGGAGGAGGACTCTGTGGTTCTTGACCTTGTGGAGGGGGACTCTGTGGTTCTAACTTGGTTCCTGTGGTGTCAGGAGCCTGAACCTGGTGGAGGGGGACTCTGTGGTTCTTGACCTGGTGGAGGAGGACTCTGTGGTTCTTGACCTTGTGGAGGGGGACTCTGTGGTTCTAACTTTGTTCCTGTGGTGTCAGGAGCCTGAACCTGGTGGAGGGGGACTCTGTGGTTCTTGACCTGGTGGAGGAGGACTCTGTGGTTCTTGACCTTGTGGAGGGGGACTCTGTGGTTCTAACTTGGTTCCTGTGGTGTCAGGAGCCTGAACCTGGTGGAGGGGGACTCTGTGGTTCTTGACCTGGTGGAGGAGGACTCTGTGGTTCTTGACCTTGTGGAAGGGGACTCTGTGGTTCTAACTTGGTTCCTGTGGTGTCAGAAGCCTGGACCTGGTGGAGGAGGACTCTGTGGTTCTTGACCTTGTGGAGGGGGACTCTGTGGTTCTAACTTGGTTCCTGTGGTGTCAGGAGCCTGAACCTGGTGGAGGGGGACTCTGTGGTTCTTGACCTGGTGGAGGAGGACTCTGTGGTTCTTCACCTTGTGGAGGGGGACTCTGTGGTTCTAACTTGGTTCCTGTGGTGTCAGGAGCCTGGACCTGGTGGAGGAGGACTCTGTGGTTCTTGACCTTGTGGAGGGGGACTCTGTGGTTCTAACTTGGTTCCTGTGGTGTCAGGAGCCTGAACCTGGTGGAGGGGGACTCTGTGGTTCTTGACCTGGTGGAGGAGGACTCTGTGGTTCTTGACCTTGTGGAGGGGGACTCTGTGGTTCTAACTTGGTTCCTGTGGTGTCAGGAGCCTGGACCTGGTGGAGGAGGACTCTGTGGTTCTTGACCTTTTGGAGGGGGACTCTGTGGTTCTAACTTGGTTCCTGTGGTGTCAGGAGCCTGAACCTGGTGGAGGGGGACTCTGTGGTTCTTGACCTGGTGGAGGAGGACTCTGTGGTTCTTGACCTTGTGGAGGGGGACTCTGTGGTTCTAACTTGGTTCCTGTGGTGTCAGGAGCCTGGACCTGGTGGAGGAGGACTCTGTGGTTCTTGACCTTGTGGAGGGGGACTCTGTGGTTCTAACTTGGTTCCTGTGGTGTCAGGAGCCTGGACCTGGTGGAGGAGGACTCTGTGGTTCTTGACCTTGTGGAGGGGGACTCTGTGGTTCTAACTTGGTTCCTGTGGTGTCAGGAGCCTGAACCTGGTGGAGGGGGACTCTGTGGTTCTTGACCTGGTGGAGGAGGACTCTGTGGTTCTTGACCTTGTGGAGGGGGACTCTGTGGTTCTAACTTGGTTCCTGTGGTGTCAGGAGCCTGGACCTGGTGGAGGAGGACTCTGTGGTTCTTGACCTTTTGGAGGGGGACTCTGTGGTTCTAACTTGGTTCCTGTGGTGTCAGGAGCCTGAACCTGGTGGAGGGGGACTCTGTGGTTCTTGACCTGGTGGAGGAGGACTCTGTGGTTCTTGACCTTGTGGAGGGGGACTCTGTGGTTCTAACTTGGTTCCTGTGGTGTCAGGAGCCTGGACCTGGTGGAGGAGGACTCTGTGGTTCTTGACCTTGTGGAGGGGGACTCTGTGGTTCTAACTTGGTTCCTGTGGTGTCAGGAGCCTGAACCTGGTGGAGGGGGACTCTGTGGTTCTTGACCTGGTGGAGGAGGACTCTGTGGTTCTTGACCTTGTGGAGGGGGACTCTGTGGTTCTAACTTGGTTCCTGTGGTGTCAGGAGCCTGGACCTGGTGGAGGAGGACTCTGTGGTTCTTGACCTTGTGGAGGGGGACTCTGTGGTTCTAACTTGGTTCCTGTGGTGTCAGGAGCCTGGACCTGGTGGAGGAGGACTCTGTGGTTCTTGACCTTGTGGAGGGGGACTCTGTGGTTCTAACTTGGTTCCTGTGGTGTCAGGAGCCTGAACCTGGTGGAGGGGGACTCTGTGGTTCTTGACCTGGTGGAGGAGGACTCTGTGGTTCTTGACCTTGTGGAGGGGGACTCTGTGGTTCTAACTTGGTTCCTGTGGTGTCAGGAGCCTGGACCTGGTGGAGGAGGACTCTGTGGTTCTTGACCTTGTGGAGGGGGACTCTGTGGTTCTAACTTGGTTCCTGTGGTGTCAGGAGCCTGGACCTGGTGGAGGAGGACTCTGTGGTTCTTGACCTTGTGGAGGGGGACTCTGTGGTTCTAACTTGGTTCCTGTGGTGTCAGGAGCCTGAACCTGGTGGAGGGGGACTCTGTGGTTCTTGACCTGGTGGAGGAGGACTCTGTGGTTCTTGACCTTGTGGAGGGGGACTCTGTGGTTCTAACTTGGTTCCTGTGGTGTCAGGAGCCTGGACCTGGTGGAGGAGGACTCTGTGGTTCTTGACCTTGTGGAGGGGGACTCTGTGGTTCTAACTTGGTTCCTGTGGTGTCAGGAGCCTGGACCTGGTGGAGGAGGACTCTGTGGTTCTTGACCTTGTGGAGGGGGACTCTGTGGTTCTAACTTGGTTCCTGTGGTGTCAGGAGCCTGAACCTGGTGGAGGGGGACTCTGTGGTTCTTGACCTGGTGGAGGAGGACTCTGTGGTTCTTGACCTTGTGGAGGGGGACTCTGTGGTTCTAACTTGGTTCCTGTGGTGTCAGGAGCCTGGACCTGGTGGAGGAGGACTCTGTGGTTCTTGACCTTGTGGAGGGGGACTCTGTGGTTCTAACTTGGTTCCTGTGGTGTCAGGAGCCTGGACCTGGTGGAGGAGGACTCTGTGGTTCTTGACCTTGTGGAGGGGGACTCTGTGGTTCTAACTTGGTTCCTGTGGTGTCAGGAGCCTGAACCTGGTGGAGGGGGACTCTGTGGTTCTTGACCTGGTGGAGGAGGACTCTGTGGTTCTTGACCTTGTGGAGGGGGACTCTGTGGTTCTAACTTGGTTCCTGTGGTGTCAGGAGCCTGGACCTGGTGGAGGAGGACTCTGTGGTTCTTGACCTTGTGGAGGGGGACTCTGTGGTTCTAACTTGGTTCCTGTGGTGTCAGGAGCCTGAACCTGGTGGAGGGGGACTCTGTGGTTCTTGACCTGGTGGAGGAGGACTCTGTGGTTCTTGACCTTGTGGAGGGGGACTCTGTGGTTCTAACTTGGTTCCTGTGGTGTCAGGAGCCTGGACCTGGTGGAGGAGGACTCTGTGGTTCTTGACCTTGTGGAGGGGGACTCTGTGGTTCTAACTTGGTTCCTGTGGTGTCAGGAGCCTGGACCTGGTGGAGGAGGACTCTG
>NW_027316514.1:0-12025 GCF_026437365.1 Eucyclogobius newberryi | reverse complement strand
GTTTGAAGGACTGTGGAACATAGCCACTTTCGAGTGAAGTATTTATTATATTAAGAATAGGGTCTATAATTAGGGGAAGAATGTCTTTGAGGAGTCTGCTTGGAATGGGGTCTAGGACACAAGTTGAGCTTTTAGAGGACATAATGGCTGAAGTTATCTCTGCTTGATCAACAGCTGTGAACCTTTCTAAGTTTACAGGTGGATTTATATGGGACGTTAGATTTACAGCTTGGGCTAGTTCAGGGCTAATAGCGGGGGTAATTTCATCTAATTTATCTCTGATTGTTTTTATTTTATTATTAAAAAATAGGAGGAAATCATCAGAGCTAAGTGTAGCTGGGATTGAGGGCTCTACTGCACTGTGACAGTTTGTTAGCCTAGCTACAGTGCTGAAAAGGAATTTAGTGTTACTTTTGTTGACTTCTATTAGATTTGAATAATATCTGGTTTGGGCCTTACGCAGAGCCTGCTTATAGGACAGCAGGCAACTTTTCCATGCTTTTAGGGATTCTTCGGTGTGAGAGTGACGAAATAATCCCTCTAACTTTCTAACTTTTTCTTTATGTGAACGCAGTTCTTGGTTGTACCATGGGGAGGCGCGCTTTGGCCTAATGACCTTCTGTTTTAACGGCGCGACAACGTCAAGAGCAGACTTCAGAGAATTCATGGTCAAGTCGACAAATTGATCACTTAAACTGGGACTAAAGCTGTTCTCAGCAGGATCACATGACATGTCACTGAATATTGGCTCTATTATTTCTTTGAATTTTGAGATAGATTTTTCAGATATTGTCCTTTTCATTATAACTTTATTTTGTGGGACTGGATGATCTTTAAGAATAAACTGAAAGGTAATTAGGAAATGATCTGACAATATAGAGTTTTGAGGGAGGACAATGAGGTCACTAATCTCTGTTCCATACGTTAGGACAAGATCCAGAGTGTTCTTGTGAGTGTGAGTCGGTTTATTTACATTCTGAGTGAAACCAATGCTGTCTAACAAGGCGCTGAAGGCATTACTGAGAGCGTCATCACTCATGTTCACGTGGATATTAAAGTCTCCAACTATAACTATTTTATCCCAGGCTAACACTAAGTTTGATATAAAGTCAGAAAACTCTGTTAAAAACTCTGAATAGGGACCAGGAGGTCGGTAGATAACTATGAACAAAACTCCTTTTTGGTTTTTCATATTTGGACATGTGATTGACAGCATAAGGCTTTCAAATGAGTGAAATGCATTGTTAGTTTTAGGGCTCATGAGTAGGCTTGAGTGTGAGATTACTGCCACACCACCACCTCGGCCTGTGCTCCTGGCAGTCTGAAAGTTAACATGGCTGGGTGGGGTGGACTCATTTAGTCTGACGTAGTCGTCTTGTTGAAGCCACGTTTCAGTTAGAGCTAGAAGATCTATGTTATAGTCACTAATTAATTCATTAACTAAGAGCGATTTGGAGGAAATTGCTCTAATGTTTAGCAGTCCACATTTTACGTGTTTATTCATTTGTGTATTTGTGTCATTTGTGATTGTTATTTTCCTTAAGTTATTTGGTCTGACGCCTGAAATATTTTTTCTGAGATGTGACTTTTTGGCATTATTTGTACGAGGGACACGAGGGACACACACAGTCTCTATCTGTCTTGAATCTGAACACTTCACATGTAACAGAACGGGCGAGAGTTCAGCGACAGAGGAGCGTCTTGAACTGCTGCTCTGCACCTGGGGCTCATCCCTAGATGGTCACTTAACACGACTAAGACTATCGGTCAAATTCCGAACTAATAGGGATGTACCCTCCGAAGTCGGATGGATGCCATCCCTGCGTATGAGCCCGGGCTTTCCCCAAAACGCACTCCAGTTATCAATAAAGACAACGTTGTTTTGAGGGCACCATCTGGATAACCAGTTGTTGAATGCTGAGAGACGGCTGTACAATTCAGCATTGATCCGATTGGGCAGGGGACCAGAAAATATTACAGTGTCCGACATCGACTTCGCTAGGTCACACACCGCGGCTACTTGAACTTTGAGCACCTCTGATTGTCTCCGCCGGGCGTCGTTACCGCCTGCGTGAACCACGACTCGCCGGAAACGGGTCCTACTCCGCTTTAAGATCCTAAGGTTTCCTTCGATGTCACCCATTCTGGCCCCCGGGTAACACCTAACGCTAGCAGCTGGCAGCTTCACGTCTCTAACAATAGAACTCCCGATTACAAGAGTTTCTCTCGTGTGTTCAGCGGGCGTGTGATCGCTGAGGGGAGAAAACCTATTATAGACGTGAAGCTCACGGCGCTCTGAGGTTCGGCGCTTAGCGCCTTGTCCCCTCCGAACTGTCACAAAATGGTCCCTATTCTGTTCCTGGTCTAGTCCCGGCTGCACGGGAGACGCTGAGGGGCTGAGCTCGGCCTTACTGCTACTGCTAATGCTAATGCTACGCCCTGCAGCGCGGTCCGGTAGCCCTCGCGCTAAAACCGAACTATAACTGGACTTAAGCTCCTCTAAACAGCGGATCCGCGCTTCTAACTCCGTAACCCTGGCCTCCAAAACTACCACTACACTGCACTTCACGCACCTATCATCAGAGAAGGAGCCAGGGTTCTGACTCGACATATGACAGCTCAAACAGGTAAAGGTAGATCCAGCCATGACGCTAGCGGCTAGGCTACGCTAGTTCAGGCTGGAGCTAGAGAGTGAGGAGGGCTTTTTAATCCACGAAATACTGAAAAGCGAGCGGCTTGAGGCTCCGGATTGTTTGCGGAGAAATCAAACGTTCACTTTCGTGTATATGATGCGTAAATAGTGTGTATAATTCGTGGATTAATCGGTAAAAGGCTCTAAGAACGAACAGCTCTGAAAACGCGACACACTCACCGGAAATGACGTCACCGGTGGTGTTCACAGATCTGGGCCACAATCTACGGACTGTGCAGAAATTTTACTGAGAAAGTGTGGACTCTAAAGGGCAACTACAGTCCCACGCCACACAAATTCCAGATATTCCAGATGCAGTTTGTGCTTTACAGATCTCACCTGCAGCTGGAATCTGCTTACACAAACCCACATCACATTAAGCCTTCTCCACATCTCCAAAACGCCATAAAGGGGTCATGCAAAGTGACGTATGAAGGAGAATAAACATGCAGCAGCAGTCACATCAAAGGCTTTATGAAAAATATAAATGTGGTTGCATTGATCCTTCCCAAATTAACTTTTAAAACAACAGAGTATACTGTGGTTTAGTCGCCTACACTTAATACTATTTAGGCCGTCTATTTTGCAGATATTGTTTTGTTGTGCTTCAGCCTCTTATGTTTGAATGAGATGTGCGTGAAGTTTGACCATGGCTCAGTTCATGCACAATAATATATGCATACAGAGAATGGTCAGAGGTGAGTGCGCGCGACACAGATGCCCTTCCTGACAGACCGAAAGCAGCTAGAGATACATATTCTTTTACTGCAGGAGCGCAAGTGCAGATAAAACAAAAGAGCCATAAGCATGTGACACATGAAGCTCTGTAAGGCACTCTTATTCTGCCAAGAAAACTGTGTGTGGGATGTAAAAACGTTGGTTACTTCTGTGAGTGCTCGCGCCTGGGTCTGGCACAGATATTCCATTTATGATATTATATATTTTGAATGGAAAAATTACTCCCAAAATGTAGCATAGGATATTTTTTTATTCATGGGTCTCAGCTTCCTGTTATAGGCTAACGGCCACAAATGACAGGAAAAAAGTCTCAGAACTATGTAGTCCTCCGCCTCCACTTTTGATGTATTGACACTTCAAAGCCACATTGCACATTGAACAGCTGTCAAGTCCTGCCCTCCATAACCCCGACTCTGCTTTGTTCCTCCATCACTTCTGCTGACAAAGCCCCTCTCCTCAGGTCCTCCACTCATACCAGCACTGCATTTAACTGATTGGCTTGATGTTTAATTAATGCCCTGACACTGGCTAATGATGCTAATGACGCTAACTGTGCTAGCATATGGACGCCCGGTGGGGTTCGGCACTCGTCGCTCTCTAATTTAGATAAACGACTCTGCGGATTTCTGGGGGCTGTTTGCAGGCCTGGGGAGGGACAAGATTAGACGTGGATGCATGGCCAAGGTGTTTGCAGGTGCGTGCGAGGGGCTGCGTGAGGAGGAGAGGCCCTGGTGGTGTGGCTTTGTGCTGGGAAGGAGGATGGGTAGAGGCTGATGGAGGCTGGAGCTGGCTGTCAACACTCAGATCTATAGGAGAAGCAGGGTGCATTTGGGAGAGATTGTAATTGCATTTGAATTGCCCTGGAGAAGTAAGTTTAGGAAAACAGGCAAGCAGGTTTGCATTGTTTTACTGAGATTTCAACCACAAGCCACTTTTCGACTGGCGCTGATCCCACTGACCAGTTCACCTTTGAGCGCTTTTGAAAGGTTGTGATAAAATGTGAATATATGATTATATTTCTGTGATGTATTTTATCTGCACAATAGTGATATATTATCTGCATCATTTGTCTAAGAGAAAAACAGCATGTGTGACTGCAGTTGTTTGTGAAGGTGTTGTAAATATGGGCCAAATGATGTTTACCCTAGGGGGGGTAACACCCCAGGGGAGAATGGGTAAAACATTCACCAGGCTTTATCTCTACGGAAAAATCTCAACTGTCGTAAAAGACAAGTGCCTTGATGTGAAGCTGACCAATGAGAAATGTGACCCGCCTATTCCATAATATCTAATAAAACCAACCTGCCTGGGTGACCCCTTCCGGCGTTTTCTCCCATGCATGCCATACAAACGTCTGATATTTCTGTGTCGTTTCATATTCTAATTTGAATTGTGTTCTCTGTGTGTTAAGGAATAGCATTGGTGTATGTCTCATTCCATGACAAAGGTTCTTTTAATGGCAGATTGCGTCTCCATGTTTAGAACCGGGCTCTGGGTCCAGAGGACGATTGATTAGCTGACATAACAAAAGTTTTCATCGACTGAGCTCAGTAATTCACAAGACGACTATTAATAGTCATAATAATAATAATAGGTGTGGATGATGTTAGATGGATTATGCACTTGTAATATAATATTTTTGATCATGAAACGAGGGCTGTGTGTTGATAAAAAGGAAACATGCAGGATTTTTACTTGTGGCACAACAATCTGTTTTGCAGAAAAACAAAGCGTGTATGAGACAACATATGAGGGGACAATATAACATGGTTAAATGATCATTGCATTAAAGAAGTTGTGTAATGTGAAACTTGTCTACATTTCCAGTTGACTCAAATCAGTGTTTACTGTACTGTACTGTGTACTGTACCAGGGGTCTCCAATCATTTTCCAGGTATTGATTTTTCGGAGGGCTATGGTCTGTGGGCCGGACAACAAAATTGCACCACAATTTTATGTTTTATCTCTATAAGATTCACAAACAACAAACAGCTCAGTGGCGCAATTACAGAAATTGACTTACTTTACTTTCAGAGGAGAACAATATTGCTCTGTCACATGGCTAAAAACCGCACTGATGCACTAAAAACCTAGTGTCTACCAGAAACCTGATTTTACTAGAACAAATTAAAGCAGACCTAGGAAGGCCATTCAATCCAACCATGAAGCCTGGAAAATGTGCTGTCCTCCTGTGCCACTGTACATAATGTTCCTCATTAACAATCAAGCCTCCAAACACACAGAGCATGCGGCCCTTCTTGCATGCAACTTTCAAACCAAATCAATATGCTTGTATTTACTACGCTTTTGTGCTTTGAGTGGTGTTTTCAGATGAACTGGGGCTCTCTGACCTGCTGTGAGCAGTGACGGTTGCATTGCAACAGCTGTGTTGTATTGCGGCTGCGACGCGTAACGTCATGGAAGCAACATATATTTTATACTTTGTACATTTTTATTATGGGCTATGCGACCGGACTTTGTATGTTTACATTGTCCAAAAAAAACTTGTACGAACCCCAAAGTTCTTGGCAGTTTTTATACAAGTAAACAGTTGTATTTCCAAGTCTTATGTAAATTGCAATGTGTAAGTACAGTATGTTATGCACTAGTGAAGCTAAGTGGCGTTTTGATGACTGAGGTCTTTAAATACCTACAAGAGTAGGCAGTGACCCCCGTGGTCGAGTGGTTAAGGCACAGCACACGTATGCCACGTTCTGTGCAGCCGGACGCAGGGTTGTGAATTTGAATCTGACATTTACTGCATGTCCTCCCCTCTCTCTCATCCCCATTTCACACTTTCCTTTCCTGTCTAATAAAAAAAAGGTTGGCAGTGACATGCTCATAACATGTTGACAAGAAATTAAGTGCATGGACACATCATATAAACAATGAAGTTTGTACTCCCCCTACTAATGAGTGTTGACAAAGCAGTGGGTGTTAACAGCTGGTTATTGTTGATTATCTCAGCACTTTATTATTGGCACTGGGTCGCTGTGTAATGTCCAGAGATGTGCATGACGTTAATCGTTGTCTTTTTTACATTTGCGCACACTTTGTCGGCTATTATCTTCCATACCACTGATCATGCTTTTTCACAGCATACATTGCATTAATCTATGTATAGTTTACTGTTTATAACTTATTTTGTGGCAAAATAAATTGGAGGGTGTGCGGGGCAATTCTATTAATCCCAAATGTTCTATTTCATGTGACCCCCCCAATTACGTGCACAACAGACTGAACGGCTGCATTCCAAAAGCTAGTGCCGTTCCAAACATTAGCTCCTATTAGCTTCAATTAAGAGAGTTAGCGTTAGCCTCAAAATATCGCAAACTGTGAAAAGCCAGGACGGTTTTGGAGACTTAAAAACGCTAAAACGTCACATGAGTAATACCAGAGCCTCATTAGAAAACATTACTGCATGCACTCTTTTAGAAATCAGCATACATGTTGTAATCCAACATTGTCCAGCCAGCTTGACAATAACATTTAAGTATTTCATCAAGCACCACAAATCCTTCATACATTGGTGATTTTTGAAAAAGAGCTGCACGTTTAGATACTCTAAATACTTGTTAGCAAATGTAACAAACATCTAAATAGCCTCTGTCTACAAACTTGAACTTTTTACTTTGCTGTCTTATTCAAATTAAAGGGTCGAGTCTACTTGAACTGTGTCTGCTCAAATGTGTTTCCAATACTTCAGGTTCATAAAAACAGGTGGCCACAGTCATGTCAGACAAACACAAACAGTTATAATGTAAAGTTTCAATGTATACGTTTTCTGGAGGGTCCATAACCTGCTTGTCAAAAAGAATGTTCCACTTTATTAACTTATTTGTCTTTGGTGGAGTCACCTGTTTGCCTCCATGGAGATTGTGAAGTTGTACACCATTTTGTGGAACAGGCAAAACAATATCTTGGAGAATAGAAGGTTTCGGACCCTCCACCAGAAAACGACACACTGTAGCAATCTTATCCATACTCAATATTTGATTTGAAAGTAGTCGTAGAGTCTGAAAAACAACAGCGACAGGTCTTTAACTGGACACAACACAACTGAATGATGAAGAAGAGCTGTTAAAACCAAGCTCTGTTGATTTGAGAATAGGAAACAAACCTCGTCGCTCACCAATACGCCGGAAATTTGCTAGCGTTAGCTGATTACCTTACCTTGAGTCACCATCACAGCCAAAAAGTTGAATAATACAGTCAGTTTTTTGTTGAATGGTAGATTCTCAACTTGTATGGGGATTATTAGTCCATATGTGCGTGCCAGACGGATTTTACCAATAACTATTACGTAGATCTTTTTTTAATCTGAGTTGAGCAGACTTTATTTGCGCTCAAACACCAGAGTCACGTGACCCGCGGCGAGGAGAAAGTAGCGAGCTCAGTGTCTAAATCATACAAAAACAGTTGTATTTAGCTTAATTAATGGCTAGTTCATTTAAATCTGTTTAGTAAGATTTGTAGTAACAGGAAGTTCTCTTTTGTGTTGTAAGTAAGTAAGAATTTTCTAGTTTTGTCATGTCATTAATAGAGCCACATGATTTGCTGTGCTGCTTTAGATCGTCACCAGACTCACTGAGCATTTCTGCCATCAAACTGCGTGGTTATATTAGCATGATGGTGCATGGTGATGCCATCTGCAGCCAGTAGATCTAGCTCTAACTCAATTTCTGATGTGGGAAACGCCTGATAGAAAGTATTCTGTTTAAGTTCTAAAACATGCGATGCCAGCGCAGAGGTACTTACGACTATGTCTACAGGTGAATATGTCAGGTTCAAAAAATAATAAGGAAACATCTAAAAAGCTACCGGTAATTGTATTTGTTGTATTTGGGTGTTGGCGCAGATAGACTTCCTGCAATGACAGAAAGCAAGAAATGAAGAAAAGGACAAGTTATTGTTCCAAGTACAGGGCTCAGATTAAGGATTTTAACTTGTATAGCGGTGCTGCTAAACAATCCGTTAATATTTCATAATTGCAGAGCAAAACACGAAAGTGACTAACAATCAATATTTTCCATTGATATAACACGATCATTTATTTAAATGTATTTGTAAACATTCTATTAAAGACAACTCTTGACAAATTAACTTTTAAACACTTTTAAAACATGTTTTATTTAAATAAAACCTGAAAATAAAATCAATTGTTGAACAAATTAATCAACACAGTCAGATGGCCTCATTTACAACTTTCTTCCATATCATCATCAATCAGATGACTATTTGCAAGAGTCTCATTTACATATTAATTGTCATTACACTCGGAAAAATAAAGGTTGCTGTGGCGACCATCATGGTGTATTTTATGTGTTATTCAAATTGAACCGCTCTATTTGACGTTCCATTCCATTTTTCGTTTTTCTATTTGATGACGGTTCCTAAGCACTCGTCTCGGCTCCGGCTGCACATTCGGATCAGTGTAATTCGCTGCGCCCAAAATGGGCGCACTTAACAAAACAAAACCTCCAGAGGACGTACAGAAGATGCTGGTCTTGCTCTGCTCGACCTGCATATGTGAGACATCCAGTGTCATGAACATTAACAAACGTCACAGATCCAGCTTCACTGATCAACACCAAAGGATCGATCCTGAGAATTGGCACAACAAATCTTACACCAGACTTTGATGCAAAACAGGGAGATCAACAACACTGTTCCCACTGAAATTGAAGGTCAATTTTCCTGCTGTGTTTATTCAACTGAAATGTATTTAAATTAATCATTATTTGATGCATTTGGAAAACAATTTGTACATTGAGCCTTGCATGTGTTGCTTTGTTACAAGTTACAGGTCAAATATTGCGTGTAATTTATAGTAATTCATTAGTTCACACAAACACACCGTATTTTCCTGGCCCGACCCCTCGGCCAAATTTTAGAACCCAATGTGGCCCTCGAGTCAAAAAGTTTGGGGACCACTGTTCTAAACCAACACAGATCCAATACTTTGTCCTTCCAACTCTTTTGTTTTTCGCAAAACTCTACACAAAACCGACACAAAACCTGACCTTCAACCATAATGGACTGAACAACCTGTTGACTTGTGGTTAATGCAGTTTTTAATAGACTGCCCCAACATTCCGAGAAAACATGGACGTCTAGAAAACAAAGACTTGGTAGAATAATATCCAGGAAAATAGATAAGAATGTTTGTCTGTTATTGTTGCCGTGTCTAACATCCCGAGATGTTGTCCGTGGTAAGGAGAGGATTTAATGTGGAGGAAAGAGAGAGACAAGGAGATCCATAAAGCCTACGACACCACCGGGGGGAGCCATCTTTAATTCATGAACGCTATAAAAAATAAAGGTTTCTGCCGTGATGGCCCTATAGCCTGTTACAAACTCAGCCAGCAACGTCGCACTTTGGGAGGTGGTGTTTTCAATGAATTCATTTTTGGGTTACGACTCAGAATAACATTAACAGTGATGCATGCGTTGATCATGGTAAAAGAACAAAGGGGGATTAAGGGTAGATCAATTATATAAGAGAAATGATCTGCATTTGACCCATACTTCAGTGCCACTGGGACAGCTTGGAAGGCCGTAATTGACTTCAAACATTATTGCTGGACAAAAGACCTGCTCTGCACATCAATAAATCGACCAGTGTCCACTGCACGATTGTGTCCATCTGTGAAGAAAGATTACAGGTTCTAAAGATTAAACTTATAAGACAAGCAGCAATTTATATAAAGCTTGTCTGATATTTTGTAATCTTGGCTGCAGAGTTAGCCATCCTCTCTCTGCGTAAACACAAACATGTGACCATCAGTAAACACAAACATGTGACCAACAGTAAACACAAACATGTGACCATCAGTAAACACAAACATGTGACCAACAGTAAACACAAACATGTGACCATCAGTAAACACAAACATGTGACCATCAGTAAACACAAACATGTGACCAACAGTAAACACAAACATGTGACCAACAGTAAACACAAACATGTGACCATCAGTAAACACAAACATGTGACCATCAGTAAACACAAACATGTGACCAACAGTAAACACAAACATGTGACCATCAGTAAACACAAACATGTGACCAACAGTAAACACAAACATGTGACCAGCAGTAAACACAAACATGTGACCAACAGTAAACACAAACATGTGACCAACAGTAAACACAACCATGTGACCAACAGTAAACACAACCATGTGACCATCAGTAAACACAAACATGTGACCAACAGTAAACACAAACATGTGACCATCAGTAAACACACACATGTGACCAACAGTAAACACAAACATGTGGCCATCAGTAAACACAAACATGTGACCATCAGTAAACACAAACATGTGACCAACAGTAAACACAAACATGTGACCATCAGTAAACACAAACATGTGACCAACAGTAAACACAAACATGTGACCAACAGTAAACACAAACATGTGACCAACAGTAAACACAAACATGTGACCAACAGTAAACACAACCATGTGACCATCAGTAAACACACACATGTGACCAACAGTAAACACAAACATGTGGCCATCAGTAAACACAAACATGTGACCATCAGTAAACACAAACATGTGGCCATCAGTAAACACAAACATGTGACCATCAGTAAACACAAACATGTGACCATCAGTAAACACAAACATGTGGCCATCAGTAAACACAAACATGTGACAATCAGTAAACACAAACATGTGACCATCAGTAAACACAAACATGTGACCAACAGTAAACACAAACATGTGACCATCAGTAAACACAAACATGTGACCAACAGTAAACACAAACATGTGGCCATCAGTAAACACAAACATGTGACCAACAGTAAACACAAACATGTGACCAACAGTAAACACAAACATGTGGCCTTCAGTAAACACAAACATGTGACAATCAGTAAACACAAACATGTGACCAACAGTAAACACAAACATGTTGCCATCAGTAAACACAAACATGTGACCAACAGTAAACACAAACACTCCTCAGAAGCAGAAGAGCTCAGCCTCGTACTCAGACCACACAAACCCATTTCTCTTCATTAAGTAAATTTGACATTCATTAAGTAACTTTCACAAGTGTTGCAGTCGGCATGTTTGCTGTCTTAAACTCTTGTTGTATATAAATCTAAACAACCACAGCCGCTAATTTGCACATTTGCTCAGAAAATACAGCATATAACTGCATTTACTTCAGATGCATTTGAGTTTATTCCTTTGCTTGTTGATTCTGCAGAAATATGTGTAATTTCTCAGTCTAATGTTATTCCGCCCTTTTTTACTCATAAGCCACCATGTTTGTTTATACATGTACAGACCATGTCTTTCTCTGATTGGTTTATACGGCTGTCAATAACGGCCATTTAAAACTGGGGAGACAGGATATTATTCCAGACCAAATTGTCAAGCAGGTCATTTTAGCTGGCCAGGCAAACAACAACCATGGCTCAAAATCAGTTCAATTAATTTATTTCAAACTTTTGCTTTTTGCACTATGTAACTGACACCTGCTTGTCTCTTTGGTTGCCTGTTATGTTCCACAGTATGGCATTAAACGTATCTATATTGCATTTGAATTACAGGTGTTTTGTTTGAATAACAC
>NW_027316513.1:0-12078 GCF_026437365.1 Eucyclogobius newberryi | reverse complement strand
TACTCACACGTGTTCTTGTGTACTTGCAGGAGTATGGCAGTATTAGTACTCTCACACGTGTTCTTGTGTACTTGCAGGAGTATGGCAGTATTAGTACTTCACACGTGTTCTTGTGTACTTGCAGGAGTATGGCAGTATTAGTACTTCACACGTGTTCTTGTGTACTTGCAGGAGTATGGCAGTATTAGTACTTCACACGTGTTCTTGTGTACTTGCAAGAGTATGGCAGTATTAGTACTTCACACGTGTTCTTGTGTACTTGCAGGAGTATGGCAGTATTAGTACTTCACACGTGTTCTTGTGTACTTGCAGGAGTATGCAGTATTAGTACTTCACACGTGTTCTTGTGTACTGCAGGAGTATGGCAGTATTAGTACTTCACACGAGTTCTTGTGTACTTGCAGGAGTATGGCAGTATAGTACTTCACACGTGTTCTTGTGTACTTGCAGGAGTATGGCAGTATTAGTACTTCACACGTGTTCTTGTGTACTTGCAGGAGTATGGCAGTATTAGTACTTCACACGTGTTCTTGTGTACTTGCAGGAGTATGGCAGTATTAGTACTTCACACGTGTTCTTGTGTACTTGCAGGAGTATGGCAGTATTAGTACTTCACACGTGTTCTTGTGTACTTGCAGGAGTATGGCAGTATTAGTACTTCACACGTGTTCTTGTGTACTTGCAGGAGTATGGCAGTATTAGTACTTCACCGTGTTCTTGTGTACTTGCAGGAGTATGGCAGTATTAGTACTTCACACGTGTTCTTGTGTACTTGCAGGAGTATGGCAGTATTAGTACTTCACACGTGTTCTTGTGTACTTGCAGGAGTATGGCAGTATTAGTACTTCACACGTGTTCTTGTGTACTTGCAGGAGTATGGCAGTATTAGTACTTCACACGTGTTCTTGTGTACTTGCAGGAGTATGGCAGTATTAGTACTTCTCACACGTGTTCTTGTGTACTTGCAGAGTATGGCAGTATTAGTACTTCACAACTTGTTCTTGTGTACTTGCAGGAGTATGGCAGTATTAGTACTTCACGGTTCTTGTGTACTTGCAGGGAGTATGGCAGTATTAGTACTTCACACGTGTTCTTGGGTACTTGCAGGAGTATGGCAGTATTAGTACTTCACACGTGTTCTTGCTGTACATGCAGGAGATGGCAGTAGTCTCCAAGTGTTCTTGTGTACTTGCAGGAGTATGGCAGTATTAGTACTTCACACGTGTTCTTGTGTACTTGCAGGAGTATGGCAGTATTAGTACTTCACACGTGTTCTTGTGTACTTGCAGGAGTATGGCAGTATTAGTACTTCACACGTGTTCTTGTGTACTTGCAGGAGTATGGCAGTATTAGTACTTCACACGTGTTCTTGTGTACTTGCAGGAGTATGGCAGTATTAGTACTTCTCACACGTGTTCCTTGTGTACTTGCAGGAGTATGGCAGTATTAGTACTTCACACGTGTTCTTGTGTACTTGCAGGAGTATGGCAGTTAGTACTTCACACGTGTTCTTGTGTACTTGCAGGAGTATGGCAGTATTAGTACTTCACACGTGTTCTTGTGTACATTGCAGGAGTATGGCAGTATTAGTACTTCACAGAGACGTGTTCTTGTGTACTTGCAGAGTATGGCAGTATTAGTACTTCACACGTGTTCTTGTGTACTTGCAGGAGTATGGCAGTATTAGTACTTCACACGTGTTCTTGTGTACTTGCAGGAGTATGGCAGTATTAGTACTTCACACGTGTTCTTGTGTACTTGCAGGAGTATGGCAGTATTAGTACTTCACACGTGTTCTTGTGTACTTGCAGGAGTATGGCAGTATTAGTACTTCACACGTGTTCTTGTGTACTTGCAGGAGTATGGCAGTATTAGTACTTCACACGTGTTCTTGTGTACTTGCAGGAGTATGGCAGTATTAGTACTTCACCACGTGTTCTTGTGTACTTGCAGGAGTATGGCAGTATTAGTACTTCACACGTGTTCTTGTGTACTTGCAGGAGTATGGCAGTATTAGTACTTCACACGTGTTCTTGTGTACTTGCAGGAGTATGGCAGTATTAGTACTTCACACGTGTTCTTGTGTACTTGCAGGAGTATGGCAGTATTAGTACTTCACACGTGTTCTTGTGTACTTGCAGGAGTATGGCAGTATTAGTACTTCACACGTGTTCTTGTGTACTTGCAGGAGTATGGCAGTATTAGTACTTCACACGTGTTCTTGTGTACTTGCAGGAGTATGGCAGTATTAGTACTTCACACGTGTTCTTGTGTACTTGCAGGAGTATGGCAGTATTAGTACTTCACACGTGTTCTTGTGTACTTGCAGGAGTATGGCAGTATTAGTACTTCACACGTGTTCTTGTGTACTTGCAGGAGTATGGCAGTATTAGTACTTCACACGTGTTCTTGTGTACTTGCAGGAGTATGGCAGTATTAGTACTTCACACGTGTTCTTGTGTACTTGCAGGAGTATGGCAGTATTAGTACTTCACACGTGTTCTTGTGTACTTGCAGGAGTATGGCAGTATTAGTACTTCACACGTGTTCTTGTGTACTTGCAGGAGTATGGCAGTATTAGTACTTCACACGTGTTCTTGTGTACTTGCAGGAGTATGGCAGTATTAGTACTTCACACGTGTTCTTGTGTACTTGCAGGAGTATGGCAGTATTAGTACTTCACACGTGTTCTTGTGTACTTGCAGGAGTATGGCAGTATTAGTACTTCACACGTGTTCTTGTGTACTTGCAGGAGTATGGCAGTATTAGTACTTCACACGTGTTCTTGTGTACTTGCAGGAGTATGGCAGTATTAGTACTTCACACGTGTTCTTGTGTACTTGCAGGAGTATGGCAGTATTAGTACTTCACACGTGTTCTTGTGTACTTGCAGGAGTATGGCAGTATTAGTACTTCACACGTGTTCTTGTGTACTTGCAGGAGTATCGCTCAGAGAAGTCGCTGGAGGAGCTCGGGAAACTGGTGCCTCCAGAATGTCACTGGTGAGAGGTCAAAGGTCATGTTTGTACAGTGGTTAACACCTGTGCCTCACAGCGAGAAGGTTCTGGGTTTGAGTCCTGGGCGCTGCTCTGTGATTGGTTGAACTCAGACACTGAACACATTTACAGTGTGTTAACAGTAAATGTGTCAGTGTAACCAGCACCTCTAAATCCGAGGTCATGGTTCTCAACCGGAAAAAGGTGTCTTGTTCTCTCCAGGTGGGTGGGGTGTCCTTGTCCTCTCCAGGTGGGTGGGGGGTCCTTGTTCTCTCCAGGTGGGTGGGGGGTCCTTGTCCTCTCCAGGTGGGTGGGGGGTCCTTGTTCTCTCCAGGTGGGTGGGGGGGTCCTTGTTCTCTCCAGGTGGGTGGGGGGTCCTTGTTCTCTCCAGGTGGGTGGGGGGTCCTTGTTCTCTCCAGGTGGGTGGGGGGTCCTTGTCCTCTCCAGGTGGGTTGGGGGGTCCTTGTTCTCTCCAGGTGGGTGGGGGGTCCTTGTTCTCTCCAGGTGGGTGGGGGGGTCCTTGTTCTCTCCAGGTGGGTGGGGGGTCCTTGTTCTCTCCAGGTGGGTGGGGGGTCCTTGTTCTCTCCAGGTGGGTGGGGGGTCCTTGTTCTCTCCAGGTGGGTGGGGGGTCTTTGTTCTCTCCAGGTGGGTGGGGGGTCCTTGTTCTCTCTCCAGGTGGGTGGGGGGGTCCTTGTTCTCTCCAGGTGGGTGGGGGGTCCTTGTTCTCTCCAGGTGGGGTGGGGGGTCCTTGTTCTCTCCAGGTGGGTGGGGGGGTCCTTGTTCTCTCCAGGTGGGTGGGGGGTCCTTGTTCTCTCCAGGTGGGTGGGGGGGTCCTTGTTCTCTCCAGGTGGGTGGGGGGGGTCCTTGTTCTCTCCAGGTGGGTGGGGGGTCCTTGTTCTCTCCAGGTGGGTGGGGGGGTCCTTGTTCTCTCCAGGTGGGTGGGGGGGTCCTTGTTCTCTCCAGCTGGGTGGGGGGGTCCTTGTTCTCTCCAGGTGGGTGGGGGGTCCTTGTTCTCTCCGGGTGGGTGGGGGGTCCTTGTTCTCTCCGGGTGGGTGGGGTAGTGGAGGAGTCCAAAGACAAAGCTCTGGATTTGTCGGTCTCTACGTCCTGACCTCACTCATCATGAGCTTTGGGTAATGACCGTAATGACCACGGGGGGAGCTCGGAGTAGAGCCGCTGCTCCTCCAGCTGAGGTGGCTCGGGCATCTGTTCTGGAGCCTCCTGGGCTCCTCCCTGGGGAGGTGTACCGGGCATGTCCCACAGGGAAGAGGCCCCGGGGAAGACCCAGGACACGCTGGAGGGAATATGTCTCTCTCTGGCCTGGGAACGCCTCGGGATCCCCCCGGAGGAGATGGAGGAAGTGTCTGGGGAGAAGGAAGTCTGGGAGTCCCTGCTTAGACTGCTGCCCCCGCGACCCGGGCCCGGATACGCGGAAGGAAAATGGATGGATGGATAACAGTATATGAGTTGTTCCTGCTCAGTGTGAGAGAGGGCGCTCTGGAGCAGCATTATGGCTCGAGACCTTGTTCCTGGAGACACCGTTGTGTTTGTCGGTCGGAGAGAGAGTCCCGCCGACCTGAGGCTCTTCGAGGTAAAGTCACTTAGACTTCTACATTTGTGATCACCTGTCTGACCTTTAGGCGTCTGACCTTTAGGCGTCTGACTTGCCTGACCTTTACTCGTCTGACCTCCGACCTTTAGGCGTCTGACCTGTCTGTGGACGAGTCGTCTCTCACTGGTGAAACGTCTCCCTGCTCTAAGAGCTCGGCCCCTGGAGCCTCAAATGGAGACATCTCATCCAGACAGAACATCGCCTTCATGGGAACGTTAGTGCGCTGCGGGAAGGCCAAGGTAATGTTCCAGAGACGAGCTGTAATACTGTGTTCTAGAGAGAAGCTTTAATGTTCCAGAGACGAGCTTTAATACAGTGTTCTAGAGAAAAGCTTTAATGTTCCAGAGACGAGCTTTAATACTGTGTTCTAGAGAAAAGCTTTAATGTTCCAGAGACGAGCTTTAATACAGTGTTCTAGAGAAAAGCTTTAATGTTCCAGAGACGAGCTTTAATACTGTGTTCTAGAGAAAAGCTTTAATGTTCCAGAGACGAGCTTTAATACAGTGTTCTAGAGAAAAGCTTTAATGTTCCAGAGACGAGCTTTAATACTGTGTTCTAGAGAAAAGCTTTAATGTTCCAGAGAAGAGCTTTAATACAGTGTTCTAGAGAGAAGCTTTAATGTTCCAGAGACAAGCTTTAATACAGTGTTCTAGAGAGAAGCTTTAATGTTCCAGAGACGAGCTTCAATACTGTGTTCTAGAGGTGAGGCTTTAATGTTCCAGAGACGAGCTTTAATACTGTGTTCTAGAGAGAAGCTTTAATGTTCCAGAGACGAGCTTTAATACTGTGTTCTAGAGAAAAGCTTTAATGTTCCAGAGACGAGCTTTAATACAGTGTTCTAGAGAAAAGCTTTAATGTTCCAGAGACGAGCTTTAATACTGTGTTCTAGAGAAAAGCTTTATGTTCCAGAGACGAGCTTTAATACTGTGTTCTAGAGAAAAGCTTTAATGTTCCAGAGACGAGCTTTAATACTGTGTTCTAGAGAGAAGCTTTAATGTTCCAGAGACGAGCTTCAATACTGTGTTCTAAGAGGTGAGGCTTTAATGTTCCAGAGACGAGCTTTAATACTGTGTTCTAGAGAGAAGCTTTAATGTTCCAGAGACGAGCTTTAATACAGTGTTCTAGAGAAAAGCTTTAATGTTCCAGAGACGAGCTTTAATACTGTGTTCTAGAGAAAAGCTTTAATGTTCCAGAGACGAGCTTTAATACAGTGTTCTAAAGAAAAGCTTTAATGTTCCAGAGACGAGCTTTAATACAGTGTTCTAGAGAGAAGCTTTAATGTTCCAGAGACGAGCTTTAATACTGTGTTCTAGAGAGAAGCTTTAATGTTCCAGAGACGAGCTTTAATACTGTGTTCGAGAGAAAAGCTTTAATGTTCCAGAGACGAGCTTTAATACTGTGTTCTAGAGAAAAGCTTTAATGTTCCAGAGACGAGCTTTAATACTGTGTTCTAGAGAAAAGCTTTAATGTTCCAGAGACGAGCTTTAATACTGTGTTCTAGAGAAAAGCTTTAATGTTCCAGAGACGAGCTTTAATACTGTGTTCTAGAGAAAAGCTTTAATGTTCCAGAGACGAGCTTTAATACAGTGTTCTAGAGAGAAGCTTTAATGTTCCAGAGACGAGCTTTAATACTGTGTTCTAGAGAAAAGCTTTAATGTTCCAGAGACGAGCTTTAATACAGTGTTCTAGAGAGAAGCTTTAATGTTCCAGAGACGAGCTTTAATACTGTGTTCGAGAGAAAAGCTTTAATGTTCCAGAGACGAGCTTTAATACTGTGTTCTAGAGAAAAGCTTTAATGTTCCAGAGACGAGCTTTAATACAGTGTTCTAGAGAGAAGCTTTAATGTTCCAGAGACGAGCTTTAATACTGTGTTCGAGAGAAAAGCTTTAATGTTCCAGAGACGAGCTTTAATACTGTGTTCTAGAGAAAAGCTTTAATGTTCCAGAGACGAGCTTTAATACTGTGTTCTAGAGAGAAGCTTTAATGTTCCAGAGACGAGCTTTAATACTGTGTTCTAGAGAAAAGCTTTAATGTTCCAGAGACGAGCTTTAATACTGTGTTCTAGAGAAAAGCTTTAATGTTCCAGAGACGAGCTTTAATACTGTGTTCTAGAGAGAAGCTTTAATGTTCCAGAGACGAGCTTTAATACTGTGTTCTAGAGAAAAGCTTTAATGTTCCAGAGACAAGCTTTAATACAGTGTTCTAGAGAGAAGCTTTAATGTTCCAGAGACGAGCTTTAATACTGTGTTCTAGAGAGAAGCTTTAATGTTCCAGAGACGAGCTTTAATACTGTGTTCTAGAGAGAAGCTTTAATGTTCCAGAGACGAGCTTTAATACTGTGTTCTAGAGAGAAGCTTTAATGTTCCAGAGACGAGCTTTAATACTGTGTTCTAGAGAAAAGCTTTAATGTTCCAGAGACGAGCTTTAATACAGTGTTCTAGAGAAAAGCTTTAATGTTCCAGAGACGAGCTTTAATACTGTGTTCTAGAGAAAAGCTTTAATGTTCCAGAGACGAGCTTTAATACTGTGTTCTAGAGAAAAGCTTTAATGTTCCAGAGACGAGCTTTAATACTGTGTTCTAGAGAGAAGCTTTAATGTTCCAGAGACGAGCTTTAATACTGTGTTCTAGAGAAAAGCTTTAATGTTCCAGAGACGAGCTTTAATACTGTGTTCTAGAGAGAAGCTTTAATGTTCCAGAGACGAGCTTTAATACTGTGTTCTAGAGAAAAGCTTTAATGTTCCAGAGACGAGCTTTAATACTGTGTTCTAGAGAGAAGCTTTAATGTTCCAGAGACGAGCTTTAATACTGTGTTCTAGAGAAAAGCTTTAATGTTCCAGAGACAAGCTTTAATACAGTGTTCTAGAGAGAAGCTTTAATGTTCCAGAGACGAGCTTTAATACTGTGTTCTAGAGAGAAGCTTTAATGTTCCAGAGACGAGCTTTAATACTGTGTTCTAGAGAGAAGCTTTAATGTTCCAGAGACGAGCTTTAATACTGTGTTCTAGAGAGAAGCTTTAATGTTCCAGAGACGAGCTTTAATACTGTGTTCTAGAGAAAAGCTTTAATGTTCCAGAGACGAGCTTTAATACAGTGTTCTAGAGAAAAGCTTTAATGTTCCAGAGACGAGCTTTAATACTGTGTTCTAGAGAAAAGCTTTAATGTTCCAGAGACGAGCTTTAATACTGTGTTCTAGAGAAAAGCTTTAATGTTCCAGAGACGAGCTTTAATACTGTGTTCTAGAGAGAAGCTTTAATGTTCCAGAGACGAGCTTTAATACTGTGTTCTAGAGAAAAGCTTTAATGTTCCAGAGACGAGCTTTAATACTGTGTTCTAGAGAAAAGCTTTAATGTTCCAGAGACGAGCTTTAATACTGTGTTCTAGAGAAAAGCTTTAATGTTCCAGAGACGAGCTTTAATACTGTGTTCTAGAGAAAAGCTTTAATGTTCCAGAGACGAGCTTTAATACAGTGTTCTAGAGGTGAGGCTTTAATGTTCCAGAGACAAGCTTTAATACAGTGTTCTAGAGAGAAGCTTTAATGTTCCAGAGACGAGCTTTAATACTGTGTTCTAGAGAGAAGCTTTAATGTTCCAGAGACGAGCTTTAATACTGTGTTCTAGAGAGAAGCTTTAATGTTCCAGAGACGAGCTTTAATACTGTGTTCTAGAGAGAAGCTTTAATGTTCCAGAGACGAGCTTTAATACTGTGTTCTAGAGAAAAGCTTTAATGTTCCAGAGACGAGCTCCAATACAGTGTTCTAGAGAAAAGCTTTAATGTTCCAGAGACGAGCTTTAATACTGTGTTCTAGAGAGAAGCTTTAATGTTCCGGAGACGAGCTTTAATACAGTGTTCTAGAGAAAAGCTTTAATGTTCCAGAGACTAGCTTTAATACAGTGTTCTAGAGAGAAGCTTTAATGTTCCAGAGACGAGCTTTAATACTGTGTTCTAGAGAAAAGCTTTAATGTTCCAGAGACGAGCTTTAATACAGTGTTCTAGAGAAAAGCTTTAATGTTCCAGAGACGAGCTTTAATACTGTGTTCTAGAGAAAAGCTTTAATGTTCCAGAGACGAGCTTTAATACAGTGTTCTAGAGAAAAGCTTTAATGTTCCAGAGACGAGCTTTAATACTGTGTTCTAGAGAAAAGCTTTAATGTTCCAGAGACGAGCTTTAATACAGTGTTCTAGAGGTGAGGCTTTAATGTTCCAGAGACGAGCTTTAATACAGTGTTCTAGAGAGAAGCTTTAATGTTCCAGAGACGAGCTTTAATACTGTGTTCTAGAGAGAAGCTTTAATGTTCCAGAGACGAGCTTTAATACAGTGTTCTAGAGAAAAGCTTTAATGTTCCAGAGACGAGCTTTAATACTGTGTTCTAGAGAGAAGCTTTAATGTTCCAGAGACGAGCTTTAATACAGTGTTCTAGAGAAAAGCTTTAATGTTCCAGAGACGAGCTTTAATACTGTGTTCTAGAGAAAAGCTTTAATGTTCCAGAGACGAGCTTTAATACTGTGTTCTAGAGAGAAGCTTTAATGTTCCAGAGACGAGCTTTAATACAGTGTTCTAGAGAGAAGCTTTAATGTTCCAGAGACGAGCTTTAATACTGTGTTCTAGAGAAAAGCTTTAATGTTCCAGAGACGAGCTTTAATACTGTGTTCTAGAGAGAAGCTTTAATGTTCCAGAGACGAGCTTTAATACAGTGTTCTAGAGAAAAGCTTTAATGTTCCAGAGACGAGCTTTAATACTGTGTTCTAGAGAGAAGCTTTAATGTTCCAGAGACGAGCTTTAATACAGTGTTCTAGAGAGAAGCTTTAATGTTCCAGAGACGAGCTTTAATACTGTGTTCTAGAGAGAAGCTTTAATGTTCCAGAGACGAGCTTTAATACTGTGTTCTAGAGAGAAGCTTTAATGTTCCAGAGACGAGCTTTAATACAGTGTTCTAGAGAAAAGCTTTAATGTTCCAGAGACGAGCTTTAATACTGTGTTCTAGAGAGAAGCTTTAATGTTCCAGAGACGAGCTTTAATACTGTGTTCTAGAGAGAAGCTTTAATGTTCCAGAGACGAGCTTTAATACTGTGTTCTAGAGAGAAGCTTTAATGTTCCAGAGACGAGCTTTAATACAGTGTTCTAGAGAAAAGCTTTAATGTTCCAGAGACGAGCTTCAATACTGTGTTCTAGAGGTGAGGCTTTAATGTTCCAGAGACGAGCTTTAATACAGTGTTCTAGAGAAAAGCTTTAATGTTCCAGAGACGAGCTTTAATACTGTGTTCTAGAGAGAAGCTTTAATGTTCCAGAGACGAGCTTTAATACAGTGTTCTAGAGAAAAGCTTTAATGTTCCAGAGACGAGCTGTAATACTGTGTTCTAGAGAAAAGCTTTAATGTTCCAGAGACGAGCTTTAATACAGTGTTCTAGAGAGAAGCTTTAATGTTCCAGAGACGAGCTTTAATACAGTGTTCTAGAGAAAAGCTTTAATGTTCCAGAGACGAGCTTTAATACTGTGTTCTAGAGAAAAGCTTTAATGTTCCAGAGACGAGCTTTAATACTGTGTTCTAGAGAGAAGCTTTAATGTTCCAGAGACAAGCTTTAATACTGTGTTCTAGAGGTGAGGCTTTAATGTTCCAGAGACGAGCTTTAATACTGTGTTCTAGAGAGAAGCTTTAATGTTCCAGAGACGAGCTTTAATACTGTGTTCTAGAGAAAAGCTTTAATGTTCCAGAGACGAGCTTTAATACTGTGTTCTAGAGAAAAGCTTTAATGTTCCAGAGACGAGCTTTAATACTGTGTTCTAGAGAGAAGCTTTAATGTTCCAGAGACGAGCTTTAATACTGTGTTCTAGAGAAAAGCTTTAATGTTCCAGAGACGAGCTTTAATACTGTGTTCTAGAGAAAAGCTTTAATGTTCCAGAGACGAGCTTTAATACTGTGTTCTAGAGAAAAGCTTTAATGTTCCAGAGACGAGCTTTAATACTGTGTTCTAGAGAAAAGCTTTAATGTTCCAGAGACGAGCTTTAATACTGTGTTCTAGAGAAGAGCTTTAATGTTCCAGAGACGAGCTTTAATACTGTGTTCTAGAGAAAAGCTTTAATGTTCCAGAGACGAGCTTTAATACTGTGTTCTAGAGAAGAGCTTTAATGTTCCAGAGACGAGCTTTAATACTGTGTTCTAGAGAAGAGCTTTAATGTTCCAGAGACGAGCTTTAATACTGTGTTCTAGAGAAAAGCTTTAATGTTCCAGAGACGAGCTTTAATACAGTGTTCTAGAGAAAAGCTTTAATGTTCCAGAGACGAGCTTTAATACTGTGTTCTAGAGTGAGGCTTTAATGGTGTGTGTGTGTCTGGTGTGTGTGTGTCTGGTGTGTGTGTGTCTGGTGTGTGTGTGTCTGGTGTGTGTGTGTCTGGTGTGTGTGTGTCTGGTGTGTGTGTGTGTGTGTGTGTGTCTGGTGTGTGTGTGTCTGGTGTGTGTGTGTCTGGTGTGTGTGTGTCTGGTGTGTCTGTGTCTCGTGTGTCTGTGTCTGGTGTGTGTGTATCTGGTGTGTGTGTGTCTGGTGTGTGTGTGTCTGGTGTGTGTGTGTCTGGTGTGTGTGTGTCTGGTGTGTGTGTGTGTCTGGTGTGTGTGTGTCTGGTGTGTGTGTGTCTGGTGTGTCTGTGTCTCGTGTGTCTGTGTCTGGTGTGTGTGTGTCTGGTGTGTGTGTGTCTGGTGTGTGTGTGTCTGGTGTGTCTGTGTCTCGTGTGTCTGTGTCTGGTGTGTGTGTGTCTGGTGTGTGTGTGTCTGGTGTGTGTGTGTCTGGTGTGTGTGTGTCTGGTGTGTGTGTGTCTGGTGTGTGTGTCTGGTGTGTCTGTGTCTGGTGTGTGTGTGTCTGGTGTGTGTGTGTCTGGTGTGTGTGTGTCTGGTGTGTGTGTGTCTGGTGTGTGTGTGTCTGGTGTGTGTGTGTCTGGTGTGTGTGTGTCTGGTGTGTGTGTGTCTGGTGTGTGTGTGTCTGGTGTGTGTGTGTCTGGTGTGTGTGTGTCTGGTGTGTGTGTGTCTGGTGTGTGTGTGTCTGGTGTGTGTGTGTCTGGTGTGTGTGTGTCTGGTGTGTGTGTGTCTGGTGTGTGTGTGTCTGGTGTGTGTGTGTCTGGTGTGTGTGTGTCTGGTGTGTGTGTGTCTGGTGTGTGTGTGTCTGGTGTGTGTGTGTCTGGTGTGTCTGTGTCTCGTGTGTCTGTGTCTGGTGTGTGTGTGTCTGGTGTGTGTGTGTCTGGTGTGTGTGTGTCTGGTGTGTGTGTGTCTGGTGTGTGTGTGTCTGGTGTGTCTGTGTCTGGTGTGTGTGTGTCTGGTGTGTGTGTGTCTGGTGTGTGTGTGTCTGGTGTGTGTGTGTCTGGTGTGTCTGTGTCTGGTGTGTGTGTGTCTGGTGTGTGTGTGTCTGGTGTGTGTGTGTCTGGTGTGTGTGTGTCTGGTGTGTGTGTGTCTGGTGTGTGTGTGTCTGGTGTGTGTGTGTCTGGTGT